>NC_052667.1:14475345-14775345 GCF_016802725.1 Solenopsis invicta
TTAATTTTAGCGACGTTTGGCAGATCGGCGGCTGAAGACCAATAATTTTGTATCGACGAAGTCTCACTCGCCAAGAAGACTGCAAGAGGAAGAACCTACCGCCGCTTGAAATCTTACGGATCATGCGCAGGATCGCAGTAGCGCGCACGACAGGTGATCTCTTTTCATTTATTTACGTTATCTCTTACCGTCGCACCTTACCGTACGCAACAGTAAGGCCACTAAATATTGCAGGACGCAAAGAGGAAAGGTCAGACGTAGGGGTCGTCGACATTCCACGCAGATCATTGCGTAGGAGATCCCGAACAAAGAGCTGCGAGAGAATGTTCTTGACTTGGTCCCAAGCGCGAAGGCACCGGACATCGAAGAGTACGTAAGGATGGCCATCCGGCTTCAAAAAAATCACGGGAAGAGTCGCGAGCTGCCCGACCTACCTCAAATTGCGCGCCGCAGCGCAACAGCTTGATTAGAGGGTCGCGAGGACCGCGTAATAAGGCGGAATCAATAGCGGGACGCGACAAGCCCCCGTGCGTGGAGCGAGAGATCTTGCATGCCGCCTGCCCAATTTCCTCGCGCTATCGATTATTTCGCTGTGGATCATTGTGAGTACCGTCACGAGCTGGGACGACCGGAGCCGCTCACGTTTCAAGGACGACTCTTTTCGAGCCCAGCCAGAGTCGTTGAGACAAACAAGACTTTGTAAAGCCACCGATTTCGCCGATTGGATGAGTCGCACAAGTAGTAATTGTAATTAGAGTTCAAGTTTGCTGTAAGATCTTCCGCCGGAATCGGAACACGCAGGTGATCGCGTGCTGTCCGCGTGATCGGTCGTCGTGCGCCTCATCCAATCAAGTCGCACCTTAATTTTTGCTGGTTTCGTTATTGAGAGCGTCGCCGACACCATAGCCGAGTTACGTTAATTGTGTTACATTCTCGTGTGTCGTCTGTAGTAGCGTTTGTATGTGTTTCTGTTGGGCAATTGTGTATTTCCAATTGCGTATTTCGTACCGAATCGCCATATAATTTTGCGTGAAATGAGAGTGCACGTGTAGAGTTTTGAATGTGCACGGCGTGTTGTGTCCGCCGTTATTTAGAATTGAATCTTGATTGTCTTCGTTCGGTGAGCTCGTACCGACGACCGCGTGTTATTTCCCGACCGCACCCGTGTCGCAAAACCTTGTTGTAGAACTTTGCGAGTTAATATTAGATATCGGCCAAAATACATTGTTAATTTTTCCATTAAGGGGTTGCACCACAGTAGAGTGCAAAAATTTAACATTCTTTGCGATTTTTTTTAAGTAGAAGGAAAAGTAAAAGGGTAATTCTTTTTAAGGATGTTGTTAAATATATTTCAAAGTTTTAAAAAAAATTTATTTTATTAAAAAATGTTACAAAATGGCTGCCCAACAGCCGTTTCTGCGGAACGGTTTTTTTTGGAGAGGCTCCGCGGCACGCAGTAGAAGTGCAGCAAAAATTAATTTAGAATAAAATAAAAAATTTTTTTTTAACTACATTAGTATAGCTATAGAAATACGTAGGGGATTTTGAAAATATTCACTTTTGTTAAATTGGCAAGCATTTGAAAAAAAAAGTTTATTTTACTACTAAAAAACGGGCACTTATTTGTACTTAAAAAATCGAAATATTAACTTATCAAAAATGGGCTACGTATTTCTATGCGGAATGTTGTTTTAAAGATGTGATATTAATTTGGAGTGAAAAAATAGAAAATTGTTTGAGTTACGCTGCGTGCCGATTTGAAAAAACGTGTTTCGAGAAAAACGCGTTTAAAGTTCTGACTTGTGTTTCAAACATGATAAAATAAAAAATTTGATTATTAAAAATTTTTTACCTTTAATCTGCTATTCCAGCACGGTAAAACTGACCTTTCAGGTTGCTAAACTCTTCCTCGTTTTCTTTCCTGGACGCTTTTATGCTGGGACGAGCCTCTTTCGCTGCGTCCATCAAAGAGCGCTCCACGCGTTGTATTGGAGCAGCGTCCGTCTCTAAGCAAAAGTTGTAGGATTGTGTTCATGTCCATCACTTTCATTAACTCGGGATTTCAACTTTTGAACAATTCGGGCAACAGACGGTTATTTTGAAGCCTATACCCCGCGTACCTGATTCGAGAAATCGTATATCACAGTTGCACGTTTTGCACTTTACATATTCCGAAATGGCAGAGAAAACGGCAAAAAAGTTTAAAATTTGATAACCAAATTCACTTTGTATATCGATATCGTCAGTATCTACTTTTAATTTCTTTGCCGAAGTGCTGACACCGGCCAAATCTTCCTCCGCTTCATATTTGTTCCACGGTCGTCGTTTCGTCACGTTGCTCCGTCGCCGCGTCTGATACGATATTTTTGAGCCTTTATAGCTTGCATACACTTCTTTTTTCACTCATTGTAACTCACATAAATGTCAAGGCTACAAATAACGTATGAAAAATTAGCACTGCAAAAGAAAATCGTGATTTCGAATAACTTCCACGCAAAATTTACGTTTTCTCTCAACATCAAAGGATGCTTTACTAACGTACTTTGTGTTCAAAATGTTTGAAAATGTTTCTAACAACATCTATTAGTGTATTAGAGAATTTAAAAAACGAATGGTAAGACATAATGCTGTACTCGATAAGCAGGTATCGTATTTACCGCAGGTAGTCGTTTCGGAGCAGTCGAGAGGGGTCGAGAAAGAGCTCGAAATTTCAATGAAAACGATTTCTAGCAGATATAAAAACGTTTGTCTTTTATTCTAGAGGATTCAAAGGATTTTTTAAGCCAATAAAAAAATCGATTTTCTGAAATTTCTACTGTAGTGTAACCTCTTAAATAAAATAAAGTTTTTTTTTCCTTTCTTTTCTTTGTTATTTCTCCATTTTGCTTTATTTATCATATTCTTAACGTTTCTCCTCTTTTCTTTCGCTTTATCTTTATGTATACTGTTGCGTGTCCGCCCTAAGGAAGTGACTAATATCGATTTGCGAGGCAATCGATGTGCGCAAGAGGAGAAGATCGTTCCCTCTCAACGGTTGTTGTTGTCTTAATCTCGGTCACGTTCTTGTAAAACAAGTTGTCTCTGATATTTTATTAAAAACCGGTAATTTGTAAAGTTTATCTTATTTACTATTTCTTAAGCGCATATGTGCAATCAAAGTGCGTGAGTGTACGAGTGTACAAGACGACCCACCCGGTAACAATACTTTACTGTTCCTATCGCAGAAAGTTTACATTGTTGTTCTTATTATTGTTCATACCATTTGATAGTTTGATACTTGCTTTGCAACACTTCCTTACATTTTTGCTTCTATCTATAGTATTCTTTATAGGCTTAACAAATTTCATTCAATTGATTTTACTCACATTGCTTACTTGTTCCCAAAAATATCAGTATAATTCCGTTGGACGGGATCCGACAGCGCACGGTGCAATAGCTCGCCAACCAATGATCTTGACTTATTTAACCCCACCAACGGAAAACCTCAAAGCATCGGCCGCTGTGAGTGGTGGTGTGCTATCGGGATTTGCCCAATTCCATTACATTTTCTTTTAGTATTATTATTTTTTAATTAAATGGAAATGTCAATCGATCTAATTGTAAGTACACCTTAATCAACATATCTTCATGTCAATATTTCGAAAATATTTACTGTATTATTGAATGTCGACTGAAGGATTCTGCGAGTATTTGTAATCGATTTTCACATTACATGATTATACATCTACATATTTATTTGTAGACCCCAATTATTGTCACCGCGTATATTTTTTCTAATTTAATACTGAAGATAGTCTAATATACGTAGCTGTTCGTTATTTGTAAATGTTTGTTAGTTGTAATTATTAACCCTTAAACATGTAAATGGATCTGAGAGACCCCATATGAAGTTTTGAACACTTACTGTGTGAAGATGGAATGAGATGAAAGATTCGGACCAAGACGTAAAAAAAGTTTGAAATCTTCTCTTTTGATTGATATGGTTGATCAATTTTTTTGGTCAACTAAAATTCGAACGGTACGGCAGCAAAGTTTTGTTAGAGTCAATGCGACCTATATAATGTGTAAGTGAAACTTTTTTTGTAAGTATTTTATAAAATAGCTGGACAAAATACGTTCGAACAAGTCGGTTTGCGGATATTACTTGCATATACTCTGTCTAAAGTTAGAATACTATATAATGCTGTAGAAAAAGAAGTTGTAATCCAAAATATATCATAAAACATATCAATTTTCAATTTTAGACACGATTTAATCAAATATATCTTATATTTGCCTTGTTACACGAGTACATTTTTTAATAGAAATGACAATCATATAATTTTTTTTGAAAGTATGAATCTTTAGCTTTAAAACGCCGCATTATAAAATCCTTAAAAATTTTTTGTTGCAAAAATATGATTTTTTTTAAGTGGACTTTTAGATGCCCAAAAATATCTCATATTCTCCATGTTACATAATTATACTTTTTAAAAAAATGGTTTTGCCAAATTTCATTTTTAAAGTGTGACTCTTTAGCTTTAAAACACCGTATTTGAAAGTCCTTAAAAGTTTTTTATTGCAAAAATATGATTTTTTGAGGGAAAAGTGGATTTTTGACCAATTTCTTATTTCTGCTTAATGGTTTTTTCCTTATAACTTCACAATAAATTATTTTTTGGCAATGCCGATTGTGCAGTCACACCCCTGAGATTTTGAACTTTCATGTTAAAAAGATTGTAGAAAAATATTGATTGTAATCAAAGTTGAAAAAGTCTTCCAGACCCGAAAATGTGTTTCCGTATTTTACAGGATCGGTGTGTTTAAGGATTAAGGCGATGCTGGACCAGTCTCTATAGGTGCTTATTTTTAGATATTTAGATCTCTTAATTAATTTTACAGATCTCAAAATCCTTCTCCACAATTAAAGTAGTGACAAAAACATACTTCGCTAACTAGGTGTACAAGTATAACTTCACGGATTTTCAATAGATGGCGACTGTTGTACTACTGACGTTATGTTGAAGTTGGCAATACTTATACTTGAAAGGTGCAATACACAGATTTAAAACGTAGTACATGTCACTTGTCTACTGTGTAAACAATTATTATTTTTATCACATTGAAAATGTCGAATTTTGTACCGAAAAAACGCCATTTGCGGGAAATTTTACTTCATTACCTTTTTCTAAAGAAAAGTGCAACCAAGAGTTATCATTTGCTTGTGGAAGTTTACAAAAGCTTTTTTAATGCAATAAAAAAATAGTTATTTACATTGCAAACAAATGACATGTCGTAAACTAAAAGGTTGCAACACATTTTTTTCGATGGTTAGATGGTTCGATGCTTAATTGGTTGGATCCACATGTAAAAACCAATGACATTCGCTGTTCGATGAGCAGGTCTACATTCCAAAAACAATTGAAGAAAATGTGTTGTAACCTTTTAGCTCACGACTGTGCACCCAAGGACTTTGATTCTGTCCATAGGAAAATTTTCCAAACTAAGAAGTCACCACTTTCTACATACTCGCAGTTCATGATTAATGAAACGACTACAGTTTATTGGTCGTTACGTTAATCATGAACTGTAAGTATGTAGAAAGATGGCAACTTCTCAGTTTGAAAAATTTCCCCATGGACAGAATCAAAGTCCTTGAGTGTACACCCAGCGACTTTGATTCTGCCCCTTACAGTTCATGATTAACCTAATAAACTCTAATTAATCATAAACTGCGAGTATGTAGAAAGATAGTGACTTCTTAGTTTGGAAAATTTCCCCATGGACAGAATCAAAGTCGCTGGGTATACTACGTTTTAAATCTACGTACTGCACCTTTCAAGTACAAATATTGCCAATTTCAACGTAATGTCAGTAGTACGACTGTCGCCATCTATTAAAAATCCATAAAGTCATACTTGTACACCTAATGTAATTTAATACAAAAAACGAAATTAGATTAAAAACTTACATTTTAATTATTGGCTTCTGCAGCCGACTCGTGGCAACATGTGTCTCATATAAAAGTTTTAGACATTGCATGTATGAAATAAGTAGTTAGTGAGGTATGACTTAAATGAAAAAACAATACGACATTTACAGAATGATATTAAAGCTTTAGTATGAAAAATATAAGTGTCTGTAAATTGTTTATGTAACTAATTTGCACGTGGAATGGGTGCGAAGATCAATAATTGTGTTTATGGTAGTTCAGAGATCTTGCATTAAATGGAGCTAAAGTCGAAAAACAGGGACAGATGAGTGCGTTTGATAAAGAGCGCTAGCTTATGCCCCTTACTCTTCGCATGCGCGACCCTTAGTCCGTCAAAAAAAATCTGCAGCAATCTACAATACCAACGTTGAGTGAGTTTTATCGTCAGTCCAGCATCACTTTAAATTCAACAAAGTCCAGTTGGAATTTTGAATGTTGTAAAATATGTATAACTGCAATTACAAACTAGTTTGGCTCGTTGCGTATTTAAGTATTTGTAATTTTTATATTTTAAATAAAATTGTTTAAAGTTTACAGGAATAGCAAAAAGTTAGCATTACATCTTAATAAAAACACAAAGAAGGTAATACAAAATAAAAATTGTGATTGTAAAGAGTTATCTAGTGGTTATAGGTTCTCTTGTTACAGAACTTTGAATTAAAGAAACTAGGAAGTATTTCTAATGAAAGTGGTAGATAGGAAAAATAAATGTTAGCATTATTAATTAACAGATAGCAGATTTTTTATCTCATAACTGTCTTACATTTTGTGTCTAGCTATTAGTTAATTTATTTTGTATTACTACTAAGACAAGTAAGTGTTACATTTCTGGCAAATACCTAGTCATAAAAACACGTATTGTATAAGACATAACGATCACATGACTAGATGGATATAAGTACTAATTTCTACTCGTGTATATTATAAAGACACAATTTACATAATAAATAAATGCCTTATAGTCTTTAATTTTATCTAATTTATTTGAATTTAACTTAATTTAATTGTTAAGTTAGTTCATATATGTATCCATTACTATTCAAATTTTTAGAATATATTTTTTTATAAAATATATTTGAATATGTTATAAAAATCATTTACAGTAAGTTATTATTTCTTCTTTTCGGAACCTAAAACATGATCTTCATTTATATAGTTCAACAAAAAGATTAATTCTAAAACATATTTTAATAAAAAATTAATAAATATACATACATATATTCAATTATGATAAATATAACTTTATAAATTAAAATTTTTATTAAACTAAATTTAATAGTAATAAACAAATCTTGCAAATTAGGAATAAATAGCTAATAAATGTAATGTTAATGTTTCAACTATTTTGCAATAAAATACGGTCAGTTTTAAAATTGATTAAAAATCAAACAAATTATGGATTTTTTGAGCTTTAATTAAAATTGACCAAACTTAAAGTTGATTGGTTTTACAAATGATCTGGATTTCGAGTTGTGGCCATAAATGCATGCATTATATATACTTGTTATATAAAAGTCTAACTTTCATAGTTGAGCTGAGATTACAAAATAAATATATTATGATGTCAAATGGTTATTCATTGTACAATAAATATTTTTAGAAAGTATAAAATAACTGAGGTTACGTCCAACGATAGAAAGTAATGAGACTGCAAAAGAATGACATAAAAATATAGAATATTTCAGGAAATAGAAACATCGTGTTATTGCAAGCGTCCCTGTGACAAATTGCGCATTGTTCCATTTTGATTGATGAATCATCCTTTAATTTTTCTTTCATCTTCTTACATAGATCATTATGTGTTTTAGTTTTTTGGCACGTTCTTACAACAACATCACGTTTTGCAACTGGAAAAATATATTTAAATGTTAATTATTTCAAATATACATAATCTACAAAGCATAATTGAAATGGGAAGCAGGAAGAGCAGGTGAAAGATAGAGTAAAGAGGGGGATGGTGGTGATGGGGCAAGTATGGGGGATAGGAAAGAAGAAGTGGTGAAAAGAGTGGGAAAAGAGAGTATGGTTGTTTGACGCGTTGATTTGGACAGTAATGGCGTATGGAGTAGAGATTTGGGGGTGGAAGAAGAGAAAGAGACTGGAAAAGATGCAGAAAAGGTATTTGAGATGGGGGTGGGGTGGAAGGTATTGGGGTATATGATTAGGGAAGAATTGCAGAGAGACAAGCTGAGAGGATGGGCAGGAAGGAAAGCGTGGGGGTATGAAAAGAGGTTGGCAGAGGGTAGAGAAAACGAGCTGGCGAGGAGGTGTTAGGAGGAGATAAGAGAGATGGCAAAGGGGAGGGGGGGGGGAGCTTATCAACGTGGGAAAAGGAGAGACAAAACTTTTTGAGCAAAGAGGAGAAGAGTTAAAAAAGGTGGAAAAGTAGAGGAAGAAGGGGAAATTTGACCTTAACAAATTGGAGGAATGGGATAGGAACGTGCAGAAAGAAGAAAGGTGGAGGAAGATCAGAGAATTGCAATATAATAAATGGTACCAGATGGTGAATGAAGAAGGGATACCGGGATACATGAAGAAAGGATAGGCGGAGAGTAAGTGGAGGAGAATCGCGAGGTATCGGTTGGGGGAAGGGGTCAAGGAAGGAATGTACTGGACGAGAGAGGAGGAGAGAATGTGTAGGATGTGTGGAAGAAAAGAGGAGACCCGGAAGCATGTATGGGAGGAGAATGGAGTGAATGTGGAAAATGGAGTGCGAAGGGAGAATGAGAGGAAATGGTGGGGGAAGTACTGAGGAAGAACGGAGAGGGAGAAGAGTAACTGAAAAGATTAGAAGTATTTAAAGAGGGGGGGAGTAATAGAGGAAGAGGGAAAATAGGCCGGGAGGGTGGGAGGGGAAAGAGGGTGAACAGGAGGAAGAGATAGTGTGTGTATGTGTGAGAAGAGAAAGTAAGAAGCCTCGAGAAAATGATATATAGATAGAAAAAAAAAAATCTGGGAATGGAAAGAACTAAAGGGCTTGCGATAGAAACGAAGGTCCCGGGTGTGTGTGCGTGCGTGCGTGCATGCGTGCGTGCATGCGTGCGTGCGTGTGTGTGTGTGTGTGTGTGTGTGTGTGTAAAACGTGCGTTATAATTCTGAGTTAGGATTAAGGTAGAAATAAGGATAAGATAAGAATTCTGTTTTTGCATATAGTTTGTAAAAGATTATAACCCCAAGGGGAATAATAAATATCTATCTATCTATCTACAAAGCATAATCAATTATTATGCTTTGTACCTTGCAAACATTATTATTGAAGTTTTTAGAATATATTTTTTATAGATTATATTTAAATGTGTTATAAAAAACATTTACAGTAAGTGATTATTTCTTCTTTCTGAAACCTATAACATCTAGGTTTATATAGTTGTAATACTTACTATTAAGGATCACTTTAGCACAAGCTATAGGAGTAGCTGAATAATGTTGTGATATTTCATCAAAAGCAAAAAGTTGCACAATCGATTTGAGGTCATTGTGCTGCTGGATGCTTCGTTGCCAATCTCTTATTTTGTTATCAGTACATTCTACTGCTTGTAATAAACTCATTGTCATATCAGAACCACAGCTTTCGTTTGATAATGAGTTGCACATGTAGCATTTTAGTACATTATCTATAAAATAAAAACAATTAACTTTAATAATTAAATAACAAAGTTTTCTTGCTTCCCTTGTAGAAAAATACTACTGAACACTACTAATGCGCAATAGTATTTTAAGTCACTACTGTACCACTAAACTACAGGTATTGTTATTGTAGTGCAGAGAAGTGCAGCAGTGTTCAATAATGCTAACAATAAGTAGTGCTATCTTCTGTAACTTTTATTATTTTGTTTTGTCATAAGTTGTTTTTAATATTATACATATTTAAAAAAAGTTTTGTATTGTGACGTGGCAGATTTTCTGCTTTGCTACTGCATCCCTCCGCCTACGCGGAGCGCGAGTACGCACCTAAGACCGGGCCAAACACATTTCAAGAGCGAAATATTTTGGCCGAACTACCTTACTGTTTAAGAATTTTATTTACATTGTGGCTTCAATTTACATGTAATATTGGATATCTCACGACAAGCGTCGCCGAGAAGTAGTCACATCGAGGGATACCAATAGCAACGCGGGAGCGAGAGAGATTGTTCAGGACCAAAACAACCGCTGCCGCTGACGGAGCGCAGGTAGCGGAAAATAAGCACCGAGCGAAGAAGGCTTACGTATCGAAGAAATCGAGTGACCAGATTTACAATAAGCCAAATTTCCAGAATCGTAGTACCTTTTTAGAGAATTCTCCGCTTTAGTGGCAGCGGCTAATTCGGCTCTGAACGATCTCTCTTGCTCTCACGTTGATAGCAGTATCCCTCAACGTGGCTACTTCTCGGCAATGCTTGTCAAGAAGTACCCAATATTACATGTAAATTGAAACCACAATGTAAATAAAATTCTTAAACAGTAAGGCAGTACAGCCAAAAATTTCCGTTCTCAAAATCATTTAGTCGCAAACAAAATGTGTAAATTCAACAAACAAGATGATGTTTAACAATCTACATAGGTATATGCATTCTCGATATATCCAAGACATGTTTGTACGAATTTCATAACGAGTACATAGCGCTGTTATTTCGCAAGAAATGTAAAGACGTAAGAACTTGATCCAGAATATTTTCTAAATCAAAAACAAAAGAATTATTTTATTTGGGTCTCATGCCTCAAAACGATATATATTCACAAATATTTCCAGTGATTTTACATAAATTTTCACCTGCAACATTGTACAGCAATGTCAGAATTCTATAAGAAATAAAAATAAATAAACTTAAATAAATATGCATACTTTTTAATTATTACATTTTGTTTCAATGTAACAAATATGTAATAATTAATACCTTGCTAAGAATAAAAATTAACTACAATTAATAAATGTAGCTATTATTGAAAAAAAATTGGCATTGTAAGGTTTTGAACACTTCTCTTCATGCGGCCGCCAAGAATAAAATAAAAAACGCGTGCCTTAGTCTCTTCAGACACAACGCTTGACGTTTTAACCTACCGCGCAATAGCACTTAACGTATCGCGCTGTGAACTTTACATGCAAATTTTTCTGAAACAAAGGCCCATGCATTCAAATGCTCTGATACTTTTTATACTCTTGATCCCCCCCCCCCTTTCAAAAAATCTATGGCTCATCTGATTTCGTGTTTCGCAGTTTGCGGATTGTAAATTCAGACTCTCTCTCTTTGAGACTTAATGTCTAACATCTCTGAAGTAAGTCGTTTGAAAATATTCTTCTCAACATCGAGAATTCGTTTATTGTCTCAATCAAAATCATGATCGCAATGCAACCTATGATCAGTAATAACAGGATTAATTGTCGCGTTTCTGCGAACATGTTGACGGTGTTCAGAGATTCTCGTGTTTAAGATTCTCTCCCCGTCTGGCCCACATAGAAAGTATTGCAATCATTACATGATATTTTATAAACTACATTCTTTTGAAAGTATCTTGAAGAGGATCTTTATGGACTTTGATAAAAATGCCGAGTTTGTTGAGACTGTAGAATGCCAATCTAGAATCAATATTATTTGTAATGTTTCTAAATTCAGATACTGATTTGATAAAAGGGATGGTAAACTAGTTTTTTTAATGTTCAGATTTAGAATCCTTGATAGAATCTTTCTGTTTGGCATTACGATTGTTAGATTTTTTAATTTTTTTTTAATAGTTTTAAAAATGAAATCTAGCTGATAGTCATTATTCAATATAAATGTTTATTACTAACTCTAGATTCTTTTAGTAAAATTCAGGATGTGACAAGAAGAACGTCCTATCCACCATGCCCATGATCACACCTTTCTTTTGTGAGAGCGGATGCTGAGATAAAAAATTTAAATATCTTTCTAAAAATGTAGGTTTGTAAAACCAGTCAAATTTAATTTTATTGTCACAAATTAAAATTGTAGTGTCTAAAAAATTAATTTAATTACCGCCGATTTCACTAGTAAACTTTAATCTTGGATGAATTGCGTTGAAACTATTCAATAATGTATTAATATACGGTAGTGGCACTGCTGTTATAAGACGGGATCCGATAGCGCACGGTGTGATAGCCCACCAACCAATCATGTTGACTTGTCTAACCAACAAAAAAATTCTAGGCATTGGTCGCTGTGAGTGGTGGTATGCTATCGGTCCCGTGTGCTATCGGAATCCGCCCACTGTTATAATGTCATCGCTAGTAAACCACGTATCGTGCAACATTGTAATATTCCTTAGGATAAGTTTGTTGAAACTGTTCGTTTTGTTCTTGACTCAACTTTTTTTAAATTTGACAACCAATTATATAAACAAAATTTCGGGACTTTAATAGGCTTACTACTATCGCCTATTATTGCCGATTTAGTTATACGGGGATTTGGAGAGTGAGGTGCTTGAGGCAATTAATTTTCCTGTAGCTTTTCATTACCGATACGTGGTAATAAAAAGCTACAGGAAAATCAATTGCTTCAAGCACCTCACTCTCCAAATCCTGTATAACTACCAGGTGTATGCATAAGTTTTTTCCGATTTTTTGGTAAAAAAAACACGTAATTTTCAAGGAAAATTAATTTATTTTTATTCAAAATATTGGCCATTGGCTTCTACATATTTTGCCCATCTTTCAGGTAATTTATGAATACCATGCCAGAAAAACTGCTTGTCTTTTGCGGCAAACCATTTGTCAAGCCATTTTCCAACTTCCTCGAAATTGCTGAAGTGCTGCTCTGCGAGCGCGTGCCCCATTGATGCGAAGAGGTGATAGTCAGATGGTGCCAGGTCTGGGGAGTACGGCGGGTACGGAAGGATGTCCCATCCAAGAGATTTTAAGGTGTCTTTCACTGGTTTTGCTGTGTGAGACGGCGCATTGTCGTGTAACAAAATCACTTTGCCATATCTTCTGGCCCATTCCGGTCGTCTTTCGATTAATGCGTGGTTTAAATTAATTATTTGTTAGCGATAGCGTTGTGTATTAACGGTTTCGCCGGGCTTCAAGAGTTCATAATACACAATACCGCTGTGGTCCTACCAGACACAGAGCATGGTCTTCTTGCCAAAGCGATTTGGCCTTGGTGTTGATGGACTCGCTTCGCCAGGTGAAAGTCACGATTTTTTCCGCTTCGGGTTTTCAAAATAAATCCATTTTTCGTCACCTGTCACAATTCGGTACAAAAATGATTTCCTTTCGTGGCGTTGAAGCAGCATTTCACAAGTGATTTTGCGATTTTCCATTTGACATTCATTCAAATTTTGTGGGACCCATTTACCGAGTTTATTGATTTTTTCCATTGCTCGTAAACGTCTGCTAATTGTTTCTTGTGATACATGTAATGCTTCTGCTAATTGCCGTTGAGTTTGAGTTGGGTCATCACCCAATAATTCCTGCAATTGCTCGTCTTCACATTTTTGTAGTATACCAAAGCGCTCACATTGAAATCACCACTTTTAAATTGTGGAAACTATGTCTCACATGTTCTAATCAATGGAACGTGTTCACCATATGTTTCTACCAGCAAACAATGTCTTTCTACAGCCTTTTTCTTTTGATTAAATAAAAAAAGCAATGCGTGCCGCAAATGTTGTTTTTCAGGCACAAAACTCGTCATGATCACTAAACAATAAAACAAAGACGCTAGTTTTTGGCGGACTCAACTTGTGTGTGTTTGTAGTTCTATGTCAGACGAACAAAATGACGTATGTGTCAGATTAATACGCTGCGTACTTTTCGCTGGCGCCATCTCTTAGTGAAACCAGAAAAAACTTATGCATACACCTGGTAAATCGGCAATAATAGGCGATAGTGGTGAGCCCATCAAAGTCTTGAAATTTTGTTTATAAAATTAGTTGTCAAATTTAAAAAAAGTCGAGTCAAGGACAAAACGAAGCCAGAACAAACTCATCCCGAGGAATATTACAATGTTGCAAGATAGAATTCCATCTTTTATGAATACTGTTTACAGCTAAATTCAAAGGAACATTCATAAACAATGACACAATGTCCAACAATGTCAATTAAAACTTACTATTAATTTGTACGTTATTCAAATTTTTTACAAGCTCGAAACTGTTGTCAATCTGCCTGCAAGCTGATGGGATACTGGTTTAAAGTATCTTATGTAAAAATGTTGCAAACTCATATAACGGACTATTGATTGACAAAACAAGGTAAATCTTTACAAAAAGGGAACAGCCTCTGACGACCTTGACCTTGACATACGTTATCAATGGGAAGGTACTGAATGACACACAATAGGTTTTAAGTAATGCTCACTTTTTATAAAAAAAATATTATCAGAAAACAAAATAGTTTTTTTTAATTATTTCAGAAAATATTCATTTTATAAAAAAATGTGTTAAATAAAAAATGAAGTTTGTGATGAGCTCTACAAGTAAAGTTCTATACACATTTTACCTAACTCTAATACTTTAGGAGTTATAATTAACCCCGCAGCCGATCAATGGCGCGCCGTGCTGCCTACTGATGGTCCGCGGAACTTGCCGAACTCAGGCGAGCCACTGTGGCCGCTAGACGGGCGCACACGCGCGCGAGGAGGCGGGGCATGGAGAACAAAATAGCGGCGACTGTGGCGGTCCTCAGAGAGGCCAAAAAAGCCCCGAGGACCACCATAGCGCGGACGAAGGCCGCGGCCTGGGAAGACTTAGTCTCCGAACTGGATCGCAACCCATAGGGGAAGCCGTATAAAATAGTGCGAAAGAGGCTCCGCCCATGGGCGCCTCCAGTGACGGAGACACTAGACCCCCCCAGTTCTTAAATAGGGAGGAGCTGGGGGTTTCCAATCATGAAATGGCCGCAGCTTTTGCCCGCATCAAGGGCGCCCGGGCCAGACGGAATATACGCTAAAGTCTGGGCCCGGGCGGCCCCTATCGTCGGGGAGGCACTTCGTAATTTGTTCACAAAATGCCTCCGAGAAGGAACATTCCCCAGAAGGTGGAAGAGGGCCAGGCTTGTCCTCCTTAAAAAGGAGGGCAAGCCAGTGGAGAGTCCCTCCGCATATAGGCCGTTGTGCATGCTGGATGATGCGGGCAAGATATTCGAACGTATCATCGCGAACCGCATCATCCAGCACCTGTCCCGGGAAGATCCCGATTTGTCCCCCGGCCAATACGGCTTCCGAGAAGCGAGGTCTACCATAGATGCAATTCTAATGATGCGGTCCCTCTCGGGAGCCATCACGGGGGACGGGGCGGTGATGTTGGTGATATCACTAAACATCGCCAACGCCTTTAACAGTATCCCATGGGGCAAAATGGTGGAAGCGTTCGAGGAATATCACTTCATGCCTCTCTACCTTGTCTCTATCATAAGGGACTGCTTCCGGGACAGGAAGCTGGAGTTCCGGGACAAAACCGGACTCCAGCTGCGGAGGGACATGTCGTGCGGCGTTCCGCAGGGGTCCGTGCTGGGCCCCTCGCTATGGAACGCCGCATACTACGCAGTGCTTCGTACGGCCCTCTCCCCTGGCTGCCACATGATCTGCTACGCGGATGACACGCTAATGGTAGCCAAGAGTGTCTCCTGGGAAAGAGCTGCCAAAATGGGCAGCTAGGCTGTGGCATGCGCCGTTGGCGCTATCAAACGCCTAGGCCTGAGGATGGCTCCCGAGAAAATGGAAGCCGTTTTTTTCCATGACGGCTTCGTCAAGGCTCCCCTCAAGCCTCCATCCTGGTGGACGGTACCCAAGTCCAGGTGGAAGAAACCCTCAAATACTTGGGGTTGCTGTTGGACGGTCGCTGGGCCTTTGTCAAACATTTCGACAAACTGGCCTCGCGATTGGGCATGAAGGCGGAAGCCCTCGTGAGGTTGATGCCCAACCTCCGAGGTCCGAGAAACGGTGCGAGACGTGCGTACACACACGCCGTTATGGCCGGGGCTCTTTATGGAGCCCTGATCTGGTTTGGTGAGGCACTGGCCAGCCGCCGTATACGCGCAATATTACGCGCGATACAAGTGCGGCTGGCCAAAAGAGTCGTGCGCACGTTCCGCACCGCTCCCGGCGAGGCGACCCTGGTCCTAGCGGGGCTCTCCCCGGCGGACTTGATGGCCGACGCCCTGGCATGGAGTTATGCCAGGGCCAAAGCCGTCCGCCTAGAGGGGGGAGTGGTGACTCCCAGGGTTGCCTCGCTGCTAAGAGTTAGGGCGAGCCGGCGGGCCATTAACGCTTGGCGAGAGTGTCTCGTCAGCGACCCGCCGACGACCGGTATTTAGACCTTGGAGGCCGTCCTACCTTACCTAGAGCACAGGGTAGAGCAGAAAGTCGTTAGATTTAAGTCTTTTGCAGAAAAATTTTATATTAGAATTTTGTTTAAGATATAAAGAAAAAGAATTATTGATTTTAAAGTTTTCTCTTGCAGGGTTTTGTTATTTAAAATTAAATACTTGTCAAATTTTGTTTTTTGTTTCAGTTCTAAGAATCTTTTGAAATGACGTTCTTTGTGTGGAGAATCGCTATAGTACTTCTTTTAAAGAAAACTGCTTCGCCCTGGATTTTTAAGCCGTGGTTTTCCCCGTGGGACTAAGGACAAATGCCGAGGCAGGAGCTTAGTGAATCTTTCAGGACGTTAGGTCCACGATAGATACCCCCACCTTGCTCAAAGTTTTTGAAGAAAGAAGATTCCTCAAGAGTAAATTCTTTGAAGAGAATTTCTCTAAAGAGGATTTCTCTAAAAAGGATATTCTTCGAAAAAAGAAGATTTCTTCAATAAGCAAAAATTCCAGTAGTGTCGTTTAGATTCGAGGAAAAGTGGATCAGAATCGTGTGAGCAGTAATACTCAGATGAGTTCTGGAGACGACAACAAGTTTGATGGCATTTAAGAGAAAATGGTTGTCGGAACAATTTTTAAAAAGGGGGGGGGGACAGTGTTGTGCCCGTTCGACCGAGCTTGAGAAGCTGGCCAAAGAAAGATCTATCGATCAGACAGAAGAAGCGCGGCCGACTTTTGTTCTGTTTCTGGAGGCGGAGTTGTCAAGCAATATTTTTAAATAATTCCGCTACAAATTAATTGTACATAGTGTTCTAATTAAAGTCAGTGTTCTTTTTTATAAAAGAGTGCTTGGTTATTTCGTGTTATGCGTTCGCGCCTCTCTTCGCGAGAGTTTTGCGTGCTTGTGTTGTCGAGTACAACAATATATTTAATTAATCCCATTGATGTTGTTATTACGGATTTTTTGTTGTTTGTTGAGTAACCAAATTATTCTTTGTCAATCTGTACTGTTCTTTAACAAAAAAATAAACTTCTTTCCTGCTTAGAAAAAAAAGAGTTACAAATGTTAATCAAAACATAACCCAAAATGCAGCGGGCAAGTCAAAAAATTTAAATTTTTAAGAAATGTAATTTTTTATGAGTGTTATTTAATTCAAGTTTCAAAATCTTTTTAACGAATAAACTTTTTAAATAATTGAATCTCGAAAAAGGGCAATAATGGTACCACTTTAAGTGCAGATTTTGTACGTAAGATAAATGTGTTGTATAATGTTAAGTCTTATACAGTAATTAATAAATTTAATCCTCAGCTGGTAACAGTAAACAATTTTGCTTAATCTTAATTGTTTAATTTTAATAAAAGAACGGAGTGCCTACTAAATGTGCACAATATAACATTAAAGAAGGAAAAACTCATTATGTTACGCATTATTTTACCTTGCGTGTAGCAAAATAAAAATATTTAACCCTTAAAAACACCGATCCCGTAAAATACGTAAACACATTTTTGGGTCTGGGAGACATTTTCAACTTTGAGAAGTTATAACTTTGGTTCCAATCAATATTTCTCAACAATTCTTTTTTTCATATAAAAGTTTAGAATTTCAGGAATGTGACTGTATAATCGGCATTGAAAAATAATTTATTGTTAAGTTATAAAAAAAAAATCATTGTAAAAATGAGAAATTGTTTAAAAATCCACTTTTGCTTAAAAAAAATCATATATCCGCAACAAAGATTTTTAAGAACTTTAAAATACGGCGTTTTAAAACTAGAAAGTTATACTTTCAAAAAAAATTATAGTATTGTCATTCCTTTTAAAAAGTATAATTATATAATTAGGAGAATATGAGGTATTGTTGAGTGTCTAAAAATCCACTTTTGTTTTAATATCTTTGCAACAAAAAATTTTTAAAAACTTTACAATACGACGTTTTAAAGCTAAAAAGTCATACTTTCAAAAAAATATTATGTCACTGCCATTTCTTTAAAAAAATTTACTTACATAACGAGACAAATATGAGATATTTTTGATTAACTTAAGATGTCTAAAATTGAAAATTAATGTGTTTCATAATATATTTTGGACCCTACGCCAAAGTGCTCTTTTTCATGGCACTATAGTATTTTAATTTTAGACATAGTAATTTACAAACGGACCTGTTTGAACGTGTTTTGTACAGTTTTTTTTACATAAAATTACTCACAAAAAAGTTTCATTCACACATTATATGAGTCGCATTAACCCTAATAAAACTTTGCTGTGCCGTTCGAATTCTAGCTGACCAACAAAGTTGATCAACTATATCAATTGAAAGAAGAGATTTAAAACTTTTTACGTCCTGGTCCAAGCTTCCTATCTGATTCCGTCTTCATACAGCAAGCATTCAAAACTTTATATGGGGTCTCTCAGACCCACTTATGTGTTTAAAGGTTAAGATAGACTTGGCAATATTAAAATTAGGATATAAAACGTAGAAAATGCGAGTCAAATGCGGTAATTAATGCGTCAATAATAATAGTACGTATATTTCGCTTTTAATACATCAATATGCATACAAATATTGGACGCGTTCTGACTTCTCTTGATGTCATTCTCAACGATAAGTCAAAATTAACAAAACTGTTATATTAAGAGCTGTATAGAGTAGTAGTTGCGTTGACTGACAGAAAAAACTTCTCATATTCAACATATTGTCTCCAACTTAAGAGCGAGAAATTGCCGAGAAACAAACCGTGAAGTCGCTTTCATATGTTCAAAAATTTAAAATAATGATCTAAACTGATTTACGATCCCTTTTATCGATTCAGTATTTAAGAAATTCAGAGGCATTACAAATAATATTGATTCTAGATTGGCATTTTACAGTCTCAATAAACTCGGCATTTTTATCAAAGTCTATAAAGATCCTTTTCAAGATACATTCAAAAGGAATGGTTTATAAAATATTATGTAATGATTGCAATACTTCTTATGTAGGCCAGACGGGGAAACAATTAAACACGAGAATCTCTGAACACCGTTAACGTATTCGCAGAAACACGACAAATAATTCTGTTATCACTGATCATAGGCTGCATTGCGGTCATGATTTTGATTAGGATAATATACGAAATCTCGATGTTGAGAATAATATTTTTAAATGACTTATTTTAGAGATGTTACACATTAAGTCTCAGAGAGAGTCTGAATTTAAAAACAGATACAAACTTTCTCAATCATACCTACTCTGCGATCTTAGACAAGTTATAATTGTTATTGTGATCTTATTATTACATATCGGCTATGGTTTTCTGTCATTTGTGTTTGTACCATTGACAAAAAAACATTGATTATCTCTGTGCTGTTCTATTTATTATATTTATTCAGTTTTAAATCTGATTTAAAGACGTTTTACTGTTAAAAATCTGTGTTAATTTATTATTTGACTATGTGACGTCAATTTAAAGAGCTGGATTTGACAGTGCTGATAAGTTTTTGATAATTTTATTTTATAACTTCCGAGGATTCATTGCCATTATTCACTACAGATTACGACATAATCGCTCGTATGTCCACTTTGTTTATTAACATGGATGAATTATTATTTACAATTTTTAAAAATGTGAAAGCAACTTCAAGACTTGTCAACTTCTCGCTCTTAAGTCGGAGACAACAGACTAAATATGAAAACTTTTTTCTGTTATTCAACGCGACCACTACTCTATACAGCTTTTAATATAACGGTTTTGTTAGTTTTGAATCATCGTTGAGAATGCCTCCAAGAGAAGTCAAAACGCGTCCGATATTTATACGTATATTGATGTGTTAAAAGCAAAATATATGTACTATTATTATTGACACACTAACTACCGCGTTTGATTCACATTTCCTACGTTTTATATCTTAATCTTGTAAACATGTAATAAATTTATTTTTATAATACATTATCCTACTGTATCCACAAATTGTGTGAATTATCAAATCCCAGCAATTTTACATAAATTTCATCCCCCCCCCCTCTCTTCCGTAAAATTTTCTCAACAAGGTATAAGTCAGGATTAGAGTCCTAGAAATCAAAAAAGCAACATAAAAGAGTATGATGTGATTGGCAGTCTAAATTACGTGATCACGTGAATATATTGTCCGTGTAGTATCTATAAAAAAAAAAAATCGGTATAGATTTATCTCATTCTATAGATTTATCTCATTCTATCTAATACCTATCAGGAAAAAATGGCAATATTGACCTAACCTAACCACGCCGTGACGCCTTTCTAATTTCTAGGAATGTAGTGGGGATTACCGACTCGCTGCAGCTCGTATTCGTAAAATCCGCCAACGATGGATTTTTCGCAGAAATCTTCCAATAGATATTGATACTTTATTCAGGATTAATTTAAGGAATGGCAGTCAGTCTGTTAGGACCGATTTACTAACGAGAAGTAAGAAGTGACTTTTTTATAATCAAACACAACATGTGCGTTCAAACAAGAAGCCGGAAGAAGAACAAGAGTACGCATAAGCATAAACTATAAACTAGACTCGAGAGGGTCTGGCTTACGCACGTACTACAGTCATAGACCAAAAGATAAAAGAAATACATAGACTCGCAGATAACATTAAAAGAAACATTAACAGAATGATAAACTAAAAGTAACATTTGTAACAGATATTTTACAGGATTAGTTATTTACACTTTGATAATTTTAAATATCTTCGTAGTCCAATTCAGCATATAATCTTTGTGAAAGATGGTCTTGAATTTGCTCATCGATTCACTCACTTTGAATCGCGCAGGTGCAGCAATCTTTATGTGACTGTACATACACTATGGATGAGAGCTTTTGGCGATCGCAGAAGTAACGTCGATGTGTCGCATACCGATAGTGCGATGCCTTTGCAAGTTGTATTCTGATACGAGACATGGTAATAGGTCGAGCTATCTATAATTTTTATTAAGTAAACTGCTTCCACATGTCGTTCTTCAATATACGGTTAAACCGTTCAATGACCGATGCCTTCATTACGAAATACGTAAAATAATGATGTCATGTTTTTTTAATAGTTTCTGTGCCACGGCGTTATAAAATTTTTTTCCTTTGTCGGTCTGCAAATTTTTTGGACATTTTTCATCGTCTCGAATTATCTTTGCAATCGTATGAGCCACTTCATTGCCACTCTTGGCCTAAAGCGGTATGGCCAATACATAATTGCTCAGCACATTAATAACGGTAAGTATATAATGATAACCTCAGTTAAATCTCGTATAAGGTCGCATCTCAATCACATCTGCTTGCCACAAATTATCATATCCGCAAAAAATAATATGCTTTTTCGGAAAATTTTTGATCGCATTATCATCATTTATTGGTAGAGCTACATGACAAACATTGTGCGACTTTGCATCAAACTTGGCACAAATCACGCAAAGATTGTTATCGTGCACGTAACTTTTACTAATCCGCTTCATTTGTAATATGATTGCGTTCCGCTACTTCCAAGCAATATCTCAAATTTGTTGATTAGTTTTTCAATGTTGACTAAAATAATATGTGTAGCGTGGCTTTATTTATAATTTAAACCAACTTTGCGAAGTTTCTCGATAATCAACAGGATCTCGTTGTCGTGAGCATTGTGTTTGACTTGGTGTGAGGCTCTAAACAATTGAAGACAATGGACGAGCTCGTTGGGATCATCCCAATGAACGTGAACAAACTTGTCGTTTAATGTAAAAGTGTTTGGTATACCTCATCCAACTTTTTCAGGTGCTAGCATGGAAGAGATTATATTTTTGTATTTGTGTTCTTTGTTACCCAGTATTGGATTACATTCGTCAAGGTCTCGTCTATGTGCGTTTGTAATTAATATGATGTCAGTTGAACGTATAGGCAGATTTGAATTCGGGGATCTTAGGGGAAAGAAGGGAATATTTTGGGTCGTGCGGGGGGGCCTAACCGGCGACAAGGTCACGCGGGTGGACCAAACCGGGTGAGGGTGGGACGAGGGGGGATTTAACCGGGAACACGTGGGTAAACCTAACCTAACCAGGGGAAGAGTGTTATCCGGTGTAGTTCTGCTTAATCAATGTTTAAATAAACAGTGATAACGCAGAGTTAGCGACAATCGTCGCCAATGTTTGAATAAACAAGGATTATGTTCTTGGCCAATGCTGTCGACACCTTTGAAATGTGCCGCGTAGAGGCAACTGATCAATTAATGTAAACATGGACCATGTACTTATCTTTCTGTTTACATAAACATAATAAATCACACCGCGGGAAGGGGGGGCATAACTGTACTTTTAAAAGCGGCAGTTTCTATCTGTTATCACCAGGGTAGGGGAGGAAATAAGACTCGCGGTACGATGGCAAATATTTTGTAGGGTGTGCGTGGCTATTTCCGCGGGGCCCGCCGCCGCCACCGCCACCGCTTGCTATCCTCTAATAATTTTTGATCAAGGTGGATGCAAGAGAGAGAGAAGCGCCAAACAACTCTTTCGGTTTCTAATGACGCGTTGAGATAACATTTAGATTTGTTTACATTACTTGAGCTGTCTTTCGTGTGCGGTTGTCACCTAATGGCATGTTAAATCTTGCAAGATATATCTCTCTTAGTAAAGAGAAGCGCCGATAGTGCGGCTGCTGCTGATTTAAACTGCACGTTAAAACAATATTTAGATGATGCAAGAGGAAAGCGTTAATATTTCAATCGATTAAACAAAACTCATGTTTCTGTTATAAGTTTGGCGAATGTATTATACAATCAGTCTCAATGTGGACACCAAATCAGTCGCAATACTTGGTCCCTAAAAGATGATTGATCGTATTGAGGATGATGATAATTTCATGGACTTTATAGCAGGTGAAGTTTCAAAGAAATCGTCTGACGAGTCTGTGTTGTCCGACGTAAGTGCATATATCAGTGATTATAGTAAGAGTCTTGATGATCTTGTAAAAAGAGTTGTGCCATCTCCGGAACTCCATGCATTAAGTTTAAATACAAAACACTGCATGTTACAATTTTATTATTATTTGATGGAAAAACCAGGCATATGCATAGTGTCAATATTGCTCCTACTGCGCATTGCCTTTGTTTACATATTTTCCAACCAATATGTGTCCAATCTGCATACCTTAACAATAAAATAACATAAAAAATGGTTGATGATATTGCAGACGACGAGTTTATGGATACATAGTAAATAATGCGTTTAAAAATGCAGAAATAAATTTTGAAGATTTAATAGGCGAAGAAAGTGACGAAGAGATGCCAAACAATAGCGGATGTGAAAGTGATTTAAGTGAACACCCTGATATTTGTATTGTGTCAGTGGATGAAATACGCGCTGTGAATAATCGCAAACATTGTATGATATAATTTTATTACTCGACGGGTGGTGCTCTCGCCGTTTATACAACGTGCATGGTTGAAATGTCTATGTTTATGTATATTCCATTTAACATGTGCAGAGTGTGCAAACATTGAACAAGTATATGCTCATATTAAACGCAGCCAAAAATGGAAATTGACGACGCAGTGTCTGATAGAGACTTAAATATATTTATAGACTTTGATTTAGAAAATATCGTATACGTTCTCGATAATGTGTTTATGCCGGAAAAAGAAAAAAAAGAATAAACCAATGTTCCATGACGACGAGTATTGTCAATAAAATTCTTTCGCGATTGAGAATTAAGAATACGCGGGACCTGTAAACATGCAGTGAGACAAGGTATCATTATTAACTCAGAACGTGTTTGTAAATTGTCAGATTACAAAAAAAAGAAATTGTATTTGCTCATACTAGACCATTTGTGCGCGTTTGATAATTGTTAAGAAAATCAATTAAACAAATACGAGTTGGTAAAAAAAATTGAACAGAATATCTTTATATACGATATTGTTCTGCAGATTACAATTTCCGCTGGTCATAGACAATGCATCAAATTGCTTGCAATAAACGTGTACATGTCGTAGGCAAATAGTTATTTTAGGAAAATAGTATCTGACTAGGCAAATGCTATCTGCCTGGTCAAATAGTTTACGCCCGTTTATTTTTGTGTTTAAATGCTATTTTCCTAGTCAGATGCTATTTTCCTAGGAAAATGCTATTTGACTGAACCGCTGTTAGGCAAATGGCATCGAGCGAGTAAAGCATGAGTTGACATTTTGATAACTGTAAAGTTATGTCACAATCGTCCTTCAAGATATTCTCTTCATTAATTCATCAATTTTAAAATTATGTAAGTACGTTTTTTTCTTTTGATGTTATTTACTAAGTATTATACTTCTTTCCAGCAAATTTACAATCAGTAAAGTTAGTCTTACTTCGTAATTGTTACAAGTACTTATTATATGAAATATCGAGAAATATCTAAAACAGAATAAATTGAGGTTATAATAATGTTCAAGTTAAAAATAGCATTTTATATTTCAAAGTATATAAATTATTGCAGCCGCGATAAAAAAAGTCTTCAGCGAAGCATGCATTTCAGTTTTGTGAGGTTATGTTATTACTATCGTCCTGCAAGATATTCTTTTCAAATTCGTCAATTTTAAAATCATACGTTTTTTTTCCTTTTATTGTTATTTACTAACTTTCCGACAATCTTAATACTTATTCTTACTTCATTGTCATGCAGGTATCATTTATTATATGAAATATTAAAGATCAGGAGAGAATAATTGATATAATATTCAAGTAAAAAAAATAATATTTTATATAATTTTAAAACGTAAATTATTGCAGCTACGATAAAAAAACCGGTATAAAGAACAAGACAAATATACATTTTGTAAGTATATTAATTGCTAGTTACTGTTTACGCTGTATTAACTCATTTTGACTCTGAATCTAATAAAGTTTTTCTTATAGGCAACATGGTAGACAAAGAAAAATATTACTTGCAGCTAAATAAAAGATATGTCCAGAAAACAATTAAAAAACCATGGAACTTACAAAAAATTAACGAAGTCATTAACATATTAAAAAGTTTTCAAGAGAAAAAATGTCAGATCAACACTCAGAAGATATGGAGCCAGGAAAAATATTATGGCCAGAAATATGATCTCCTACGAATATCTGGCGTATCAAAAGTCATTTTAAAACCAAAGTTTCTAAATGATGATATTATTTATGTTACACCAATTAAAGAATTTTTTGATAAAATTGATAAACAACACAAAGCAACAGGGCATGGAGGAAGAGATAAGGTACTTTATAATTTAAAAAAGAAATCTATTGTTCCAAAACTGGCTGTTGAAGTATATATAGAATTATGCAAAACTTGCAATTAAAAAGAAACGCAAAAACATGCTGGTTTGGTGGTAAAACCAATAAAATTCAAAGATTTTAATGTCAGAGGACAAGTTGATTTAATTGATTTCCAATTTTGTGCTGATGGGATATACAAATGGCTTCTAAATTATCAAGACCATTCTACCAAATTTTTATATTTACGACCATTACAGACAAAAAGAGCTACGGAGGTGGGTTTTGAATTACTTAAAATTTTCCTTGAACAAGGCGCTCCAGTTATTTTGCAAAGTGATAATGGACGGGAATTTACTGCCGAGGTAATTAAAGAGTTGATTTTGTTGTAGCCAGAATGCAAAATTGTACATGGACAACCAAGGCATCCCCAAAGCCCTTTCTATTGAAAGATCAAACTAAGATGTCGAACAAATGTTAAGAGTTTGGATGACAGAGCATAAAACTTCTCGTTGGTCAATTGGATGTTATTTTGTGCAATGGCAAAAAAATACATCGTTTCATCGTATCATTAGAAGATCACCCTATAAAAGTCTGTATGGTGCAGATCCCAAAATAGACTTAAAATCTACAAATCTACCGTCAGATCTTCTTGCTAAAATATCAACTGAAGAGGACTTAGAACTTTATCAATTAACACAAACTTTATCAATAATAATACAGAAGGTTCATCAAATGGCTATACTGACAACAATACAATAGTAGAAGCTGCCGAATTAAAAGTAGAAAGCACTATTCAAATAGTAAAGACAAGTGATGTTGACATCGGAATTGCATCAGAAAATTATCAAATACAAATGAATGCGGAAGAAGATGAAATACTTACAATAAAAGACATTTCTGCAAATACTTTAAACCAAAACACTAAGGATCAAAGCATGAACTCTAATGTCTTATACTGCTGTGTTTGTAGCAACGAAAGTACAGATGCACACACTTGTTCAAAATGTGACAAAATAGTACATGTTACCTGCGGTATTTCTTACGAATCTGACGAGGGATTTGGCAACAAAGTTACTTGCAATCTTGTGTCAATGAAAAAAATATTAAAATAAACTGAACACAATCTTACGAAGGACAGCTCAAAGGTGCTGAAGACATGGCCAAAAGAAACAAAACAATTTTCAACGAAATAGAAACTGGGAAATTTGTAACGGTAGTTGTCCCGAAATTTAACAGAGGACCTTTGGACAAAAAAAATTTAGAAGAAATTATAGTTGAGAAAAAAAATGATGTGTACAGAATAGGTACAAAAAGTGGTATATTGAAAAATTGGTTTACTAGAGGCGACTTAACACCTGTAACTTCAATTAGTTTTAATTATAATGATATTCCTCAAGAACAGATTATTTATTTAAGAGAAGCATGCGCGTCCCAATCTATATTTTCAGGGCAAGGGTTCTCAAAATGTCAATGCCAACCATCAAAGAAACAGTGCAATACAAAACGATGTGCTTGCTTTAAGACTAAAAATTTGTGTAATAGTAAATGTCATTCGAGTAATCTTTGCCAAAATAAACAATATACTTATTATTATATTCTTTCTAAAAGATAATTTACTTTGTTTAAGTAAAGAAGCATTGTACGTCATTAACATGCAATGACAATTAATTTTATGTTTTTTACATCATAAAATACGAATATTTCATAAATGTTTGTTTTTTAAACGAAATATATATAATTTTGTTTTTTCCACCTAAATATATTATAAATAAACATTCTTTTTATTTCAAATTTTTTAGTTATGATACGTTTATTTTTATTCAGTTTATTTTTATTTAGTCTCCATATGTTGCTTACCACCGTTAAGTACAACGTTATACTTATATTATAAAAGTATATTATAAAGTATATTATAAAAGGTATATTATAAAAGTTTTTAGTATGTTTAATAATAAACTGCTTTGATAATTTATTTGTGTATTTTTTACTTTTGCAAACAATAAGTATCAATATATGTTTAAATATACATAATATTTTATTAAATTAAAAAATAAAAAATAATTAATAAATAACAGATACAAATTTCAGAAGCAAACAATAGAGTTCATAATAAATTTTTTGCAAAAATTTTCTCTTTATATGTTTTTAAATTAGTTTCTTGTTTTACCTATTAATTGATGAGAAAGAATAAAATCTATGAAAAAGGATATAGAATTTTGACATTTCTTAAAATATATTCAAAAACGGCAATAAATACGTTACTAGTCTCTGAATTGATTAGGTTCATGTATCATTTTGTCCACATAAGCTTACGTTGATAGTAATATCTATTACCATCAGTGTTTTTAAAACTTGCAATTTTTTAATTGGTTTTCAGTTAATTATCTTATTAATTCTATAAGATCAATTATATTTTAGAAAATTTAACTTAAAAAAATCTATATAATTACGTTATATTTGTTCAAGAAACATAATAAGCGGAAATCAGCTTAAAAATACATAGAGTTGGACCAAATGTTGTTTTCAACAATTTACAGTTGAAAAAAATAATTTTGTAAACCGAGTACTTGTACTTTCTCATTATATCGTATTTCTGTTTTATGAAACAAAATGTGTTTTTATTTTCCTAAACAGCGTTTAGGCAAATAATATTTGCCTAGGAAAATAGCATTTGAACACAAATGAACGGGAAAAAGCTATTTGACCAGGCAGATAGCATTTGCCTAGTCAGATACTATTTTCCTAAAATAACTATTTGCCTGCAACATATACACCATTATTATAGAATTGCGACGATAAGCGCAAACCTGCAGTAATTAATTTATTTAATCGGTGGGTTGAAAAGAGAAATAAAAAACAAGATGATCCTTGGTGAGGATCCTGGAGATACGCTATACCTCCTGCTTTTTGTGAATTAAAATATATAAACGGACACTGTAATGTTCTAAGCGCACAGCAAATTTGCAAATTGTGTAAACAAAATACGTGCAAATGCTCCGAGAAAGCGTGTGATATGTACTAAAAACTGAGAAAAAAAAAATGAAAAACATTGAGTGAGTGGAACGCGAACTGCTCGAGCAATGCTCGCAAATCACAAATTTAGTGGAATGTTTCGCTTGGTTGCAACGATGCGACGAGTGCCTTGCACAGCTCGAAGAACATTGTAGTGCCAAACGTCCTCGACTTGACGTAGGAAAAAGACAATCACTTGTGTCAAGAATCATGTGACTCAAGGTAAAAAAACGCAGTTAGAAAGACGTTTCATGCACGTTGGTGGCAATTATGCAAACATTAGCGTCGATGATAAGAAATTTCTCGTGTAGCGTGAAATCGACGCCGCGTTCAAGAATCGCATTGTGACTGGCGCTGTTATTAACATTGATTATATCAAGCCGCGACATTTTTTTGAGGACGCCAGTGATCTGGTGATTGAGCGAGTGCAAGACGCTATCGTGAAACATGATAGTGTAAAGGTGAACACCGTATTCAATGGTGAATTAACAATCATAATAAACGTAATATTAAAAATATTACTACAAAGAACAATGAACTTTATTAATCGTCAAATTTGCGCAAGTAGTATGAGCAGAGTGTTGTCGATGTCACGTTGGTGATGCTTGATGAGTTTCAGGAACTCGATAGCGATTGAGCTCTTACGCAAATATTGAATTTAACGATAAATATTAATAAGCATAATCCTATGCACGCGGGATGTTGCATTGAATTGCCGCGGAGAATAATAAATAAACGTGCCGTGATTAATGTGAAATCGAAAGACAATGCGTGTTTCGCGTGGTCAGTAGTGGCTGCCCTGCTAAAAGAAATGCAGCCCGGGAGTTGTCGTATCCGCATTACGCGGAAGTCTTGAATTTTGGTGACATAACATTTCCAATGAATATAAAAAACATTGGTAAATTTGAACGTTTGAACGACGTATCGGTGAATGTATACACGACTAAATATATAAAAAAACTACGCATATTCCCGATAAGGCTCACCAAGGATAAGAAGGAGAAGCATGTCAATCTACTGTACTTGGAAGATGAACGTTTTAACAATCTCGGCTATTTTGCATATATAAACAACCTGTCACGACTAATTAGTTTACAGCTGAACATTAATAAAAAAAGAAAGTACATTTGTGATCAGTAAGAATAATAAAATATGTTAAAAAAATATTTTTCACTTATAAAAAATTGTTTTAATTTTAAAAATTGTTTTCTATTTTTTTTTTTTTTTTTTATAATTGTCTGCATTACTTCAGCTCAGAAAAAAAAATTACAGTTGCACAAAGTAGATTGTCAGCAATTAAACGGCTACGCCGTTCTACTACCAAGCAAAGATAACAAGTAGCTTAAATTCGATAACTACAACAACAAGGAGCATGTATTCTTCGTTGTTTATTCAGATTTAGAAAACGTATTGCGGAAGATTGAGTCAGGAACAAAGAACACTTCAAATATCTCGTATTAGCATCACGAGGTATTTAATATAGCGTATTATGTTAAGTGCTCATACGACGACGCGTTGTCAAAATATCACTTTCGTCGCGATAACGATTGCGTCGTGGTTCGCAAAAGAATTTGAAAACTTGGCGCATAGCGTAAAAGTCAGAATATCCGCCAATGTTTCTATGGAATCACTAACTAAAGAGCAGCAAGAGGCATACAGTAACGCGACTCATTGTCATATTTGCAAAAAACCGTTTGCACCGAATAGTATAAGTGTACGTGATCATTGCCATTTGACAGAGTTTTACCGTGGTCCAGCTCATTCAAATTGTAATTTAAATTACAAAAAATTTGTACGTTTTTCCAATCGTATTTTATAATTTATCTGGTTACGATGCACATTTCATTATAAAAAAAATTGCCATGTTCAAAGGTAAAATCAATTTACTGCCAATAAATAAAGAAAAATATATATCTTTTACCAAATACGTTGAAAATACTGGTAATAAAAACACAATTTTCAAAAATCTACGAAATTGTATACGACTACGGTTTATCGATTCAAACAAGTTTTTAAGTTCAAGTCTTGACAAATTGGCATCGTTTTTAAGTAGTGATAAATTAAAAATTTCTTATTTGGAATTTTCCTCGTTATCAAACGAAAACTTTGAATTGTTGACACGCAAAGGTGTCTTTCCATATGAATACGTGGATAATGTTGACAAATTGTATAAAACGCAATTGCCACCGCGTGAATCATTTTATAATTCTCTTACCAAGCAGCAGTATCACAGACAAATTATGCTCGTGCCCAGAAAGTTTGGCAGCGGTTCTCAATTAAAACCCTGGTCAAATACAGCAATCTATATTTCAAGACCAATGTTCTATTATTGACTGATAATTTTCAAACCTTCCGCGAAAGTAGCATTAATAGTTCTAGTCTCGATCCCGCGCATTATTACACATTGCCAGACTACACTTGGGATGCTGAAACTTGGGATGTTGAAACTAACACGTGTAAGATTCAAGTTGCTCACCGATATGATTTTATTTATAAAACGCGGTGGTTGAGTTAATGCTCCGGTAGATATGCTAAAGCCAATAATAAGTACATGCGTTCGTACGATCCGTCGAAACCATCGTCTTATTTAATGTATTTTAACATAAACAATATGCACGGTTTTGCGATGTGTCAACCATTACCGTACGGCAAGTTTGAATGGGTCAAAAACGTTGACAATTTTGACGTAAACACGATCGCTTCAGATTCGCCCACTGGGTATGTGCTGGAAGTTGACTTCACATATCCACAATGTCTGCACGACCGACACGCTGACTTACCTTTCTGTCCCACATATAATAAGCCGCCGGGGTCATGGCAAAAAAAACTTCTCGCGACGTTGTACGATAAAAAGCGATATGTGATACATTATCGTTATTTGCAACAATGCACGCGCAATAGGCTTCGCGTAACAAAAATTCATCGCGTATTACAGTTTGCGCAATGTCCATGGCTTCGCGGTTATATAGAATTAAACACAAAATTTAGAATAAGCGCAAAAAATGATTTCGAAAAGAATTTGTACAAATTGATGAAAAACGCCGTGTTTGAAAAAACTATAGAAAACGTACGTAACCATGTAAACGTAAAATTATAGACGAAATGGGAAGGGCGCAAAGACGATCGCTAAGCCAAATTTTTATAGCCGTAGCGTCTTTACGGAAAACTTAGTTGCCATCAAACTGCGTAAACTCAAGGTGAAGTTTAATAAACCAATTTACGTGGGTATGTGCATACTTAACATGTCAAAAATCTGTTTGTAGGAATTTTATCACAAATATGTAACAATCTGACTTTTCCGCGCACGGGGCGGCGTGACTTCGGCGGACGAGGACGCGGAGAAGTCGCCAAGAGAACTAGACGTTCGTTGATGGTGAACAAAGCGTAATTTATTTTGAGTTCGATATAATAACAAAACAGTAACGTTCGGGACGCGACGCGCGGACGGACAGATGGCGGTGACGCTCGGATGGACGCAACGAGAACTTATTTTTACGCGCGGACGGACAACGAAATTATAACGCGCGGACGGACGAACGGAGATGGAACGCGCGGACGGACGGACGGACGGAAAATAGAACGCGGATGCCGAAAACGGAAATTGTTGAACGCGGTATTTACAGGTTGCGGTGTTATGTACAAGCAAGGAATTCCGAGCAGAGTTTTTTGGAATTCGGAATCTCTGTTTACGCGCCGGTGTCGTGGCCTTGCTGAAGGCCGCGGTCACGGCCGAAGACGTCGCGTGCGCGGTATAGCTGTACTCGGGCTTGAAACGGTCGCGACGCGCTGCGGTTAATACCGCGAGGTTGTGCGGCGGTAGCGATCGACTCATGCCAAGATCACTTGGTGGAGGCGCGGAACTCCACACCCCGAGTCGTGAGTCGATGCCGAGTCAGAAGAGAGGATCGGGAATGCTCCGACTACCAGGATTTCCCGGTGGAGCCCAAGATTTACTTGAGCCCGTAAGGGCGGTCTAGGAGGCGGATGGCTAGTCGCCAAGATCTCTTGGCAGAAGCTAAGCTCACTTAACTTCAAGCTAGCGCTAGGAGACACTTCTTTGCGAACGGAAATTCGGACGGAAAGAAGCCTCAACTCTAGAAGCGGCGGTGCTTATATAATCGAGTCTCAAGGGCAGGGACGGTGCGGGAGTACGGAACGGTGCGGTAACGGAGGGGGAATCCCTGCCGCTCGAGATCGGCAGCGACCGCCACTTCGGTCGCTTTTTGAGCGCGTGCGCGTGGAGATCTCCTCGACGCGCGGATGCGTGTTCGCGCGCTACGCCGGTTTGAAAGACTTATGGGCGCTGTGCGCCGGTTTTTCGCTGTGCGCGGTTGTTTGGCCGGACAGCCTGGAACGGTGGACGGTCCGAGGGGGGAGCAGAAAGGCGGTTTGTTACAAATATATGTCTTGCTTATTTCCTCAAGTGCGAGGATATTTATTCAACGATGAAACGTGATATAGCAAGATATGATACGAGCAATCATTCCACGGAAAATGCGTGGAATGATTGCTCGTATCATATCTTGCTACGGTATGCCTCTCGTGAATAAAAAAGTTCTCGGTCTAATAAAAGATGAAAACAATGGCATGATCATGACAGAATTCGTTGGACTCAGAGCAAAGATGTACGCGATCAGAGTAAATGTCAAAAAAGATACCAAAAAAGCGAAAGGTGTAAAAAACAATATAGTAGAGCAAATTATTACTTTTGAAGATTATATGCGATGTTTGAACGATGAAATAGAATTAACTCGTAGCCAATAGTGTATACGTTCGAAACTGCATCAAGTATGGTTTCAAAATCCAAAGTGGCGCTCTTGCCATATGAAAAAGGTACCTTGTTCCATCATCATTAACAAATACATTAGTATGGGGACATTGGCAGATACAGTTATAATATATTGCATAAAATGTTCTCACATTTTTATAAATATTGTGCATTTAATCTTTTATTTGTACATTTTTATATTTCTTACACGTTTAATATGCAAGTAATATTTTATATAAGTACGTTATTCATACTTTATACTTTATATACGTTTTATATTTTGTATGCTTCTTTTTATACATCTCATGTATTGTTTCATACGAGGTGTGTTCAAAAAGTATCGCGAATTTTGTGTTTTTTCAAAAATTATTTATTTATTCATGAATATCTATTTTGTCCCCTTCAAAGTAATCCCCATGAGATATTATACACTTGTGCCAACGGTTTTTCCAATCTTCGAAGCACTTCAAAAAATCATTTTTTTTTATCTTGTTCAGCTCCTCCTTCGATGCCGTCTTTATCTCGTCAAGCGTAGCGTAACGTCGTCCTTTCATGGGCCTCTTCAGTTTAGGGAACAAGAAAAAGTCACAGGGGGCCAGATCTGGGGAATACGGTGGCTGCGGCATCATTAGTGTGTTGTTTTTGGCCAAAAAGTCGCGCACAAGCAACGATGTGTGAGCAGGGGCGTTATCGTGGTGCAAAAGCCAATTTTTGTTCTTCCACAAATCCGGGCGTTTCTGGCGGATTGCTTCGCGCAAATTGTGCATAACTTGCAGGTAATATTCCTTATTGACCGTTCTACCCTGTGGCAAGAACTCATGATGCACCACGCCCCTGCAATCGAAGAAAGCTGTCAGCAAAACTTTCACATTCGACCGAACTTGGCGCGCTTTTTTCGGTCTTGGTTCGTGCGGCAGCTTCCATTGAGATGATTGAGCTTTGGTTTCCACGTCATAACCATAAACCCACGATTCGTCACCAGTTATGATCCTCTGGAGCAAATTTGGGTCGTCGCGGACAGAGTCCAACATCTCATTAGCAATGTTCATGCGATGCTGTTTTTGGTCGCAATTGAGCAATTTTGGTACGAATTTCGCGGCGACCAGTCTCATGCCCAAATCATTGATAAAAATCGAATGGCACGAGCCAATCGATATGTTTAGGTCCTCAGCAACTTCTCTAACGGTGATTCGACGATTGGCCAATACCATTTTCTCCACTTCATTAATTTTTTCGTCTGTTGTTGAAGTGCTCGGGCGTCCGGCACGCTCTTCGTCGTTCACATCTTCTCGGCCTTCTGAGAACATTTTGTACCACCGATAAACGTTGCTTCGGTCCAAGGTAGCTTCTCCGTATGCCACAGTCAACATTCGGAATGCATCCGCGCACTTAATTTCGTTTTTCACACAAAATTTGATACAGGTTCTTTGATCCATTTTTTTGAATAGGTAAAAATCGAAGACGATCCAAAACACGTGCAAGCAAAGCAGCTGTCAACAATTAAGTGAACATTCAAAATGGCCGAGCTTGTCGGCATAAGTGAGAGACATGAGTACCAACATAACGCCACAAAAAGATCGAAATTCGAATATACGTAACCCGCGAAAATTCAAAATTCGCGATACTTTTTGAACACACCTCGTATATGTTAGACGCTTAATATGTATTTGACGTTTTATGAATAAGACATTTTGATATCTTTTTTTAAATTTTAGATATGTTTTTTTTAATAAAAGATTTCTATATGACATTTTGTATTAATAAGGATAAAAGAAGAATAAAAACCAAAAAATTATTTGCATTCATTTATATATTTTTGTAAACGCTTATATGGTATAATATATATATATATATATATATATATATGTTTAATTTAAAAAAGTAAAAAAAAACATTTTTTTTATTTATCCATGAATTGTGTGAATCATCGAATCCCAGCCACTCGACGTAAACTTTGTTTCCTCTCTTTTTTATTATCTTCTCTACCAGGTATACATTCGGGTGAGTCGTGCGATGCAACTCGTACTCATAGAAGGCACCCGCTATTTGTTTACCGCGATAACCTTCCACGAGATAAGTTACGGGGTTAGTGCGTTGTACTTTAACGATCTTAAACACCTCGGTGGTCCAATTGGGGGTGTACCCCTTAGAGAATGTCGTTTTGTGCTTGCTCCTGAGTACCGAATCGTTTATTTTGAATTTTGCCGGCCCCATGATTTTTATGTGAGAGTATACAGTGCCCAGGAGTTTTTCATCTACTTACAAATTAACTGGTCGCATGCGGTAATGACGTTTGTTGTAATCCGACACCAGACGCGACAGCTTGTCAACCCACTTGTGCGACCCGTTAAGTGTAAACATACGCCACATATCGTTCTTAAGTGTGCGATTCCACCTCTCTGTTATCGATGCTTTTAAAATCAAATATGTAGAATAATGATCAATGTCGTGCTTTTTCAAGACTTTCTGCACATCGGCGTTGTAAAACTCCTCTCCCATCTGTTTGCAAATTTTTCGGACATTTTCCGCTTTCTCAAATTATCTTAGCGATTGCGTCAGCCGTCTCGCGCCTGGCCTTGCTCTTGAGCGGTACTGTCCAGACGTATTTACTTAACGCATCGATGACGGTAAGTATGTAATTATGACCTCTATTATACTTTGAATAGGGACGCATCTCGACGATATCAGCTTGCCACAAATTGTCGAATCCTTTGATTATAACACGTCTTCTAGGAAAATTGCGTCTAGTTGGCGCGTGTAATCCTTCGACGATTCGTCGCCTCTCGGAGCTTATTGTTTTCTTCGAAAAACTCATATTTCAACGCGTAAACAAATTGCATTACAACTGACTCGTTTAGCGGTTACGCGATGTAATTTATAATGCCAGTATTGCAAAGTTTCTCTACTTTATTTAAAAAAAAAAAACGTTAATTGTCAAAAACGTTATCTTTTTTTTCTCCGTTTATTAGTATTTTCTGTCTTCCTTTAATAATCGTTGTTTGTCTTCCGGTTTCTGTCTATTAGATAATTTTTCGATTCTTTATTATCCGACCCTAAATTTCACAGTAAGAATATTAAGTTTATTGTAAACACACTCTTAACCAACGGCTATCCCGCCGAATTTATTTGTGACACAATAAACAGCCGCCTTAAATCTCTTATCAATAAAAAAACAATTAATCAGAAAGACGAGAACACAGATATTGATACAACAAACTGTTGAAACATAAATTTGTAATCAAACGGAACCGCGCTTTTTAGTACGGCCATTTTGATCACATTGCATATTGATTATGTAGATATCGATCTAGATCACTCTCACGAGCGCCTCTACTCCCCCCCTTGCCTGTCGTTCCTCTATTCTTGCTTGTACATTCTGTTACAATAAACGCATCTAAGCAAAGAATAGAAATCGATACCCGACTTCTTTTTTTGTGCTGCATCGACCTACGTAAGCCCTCATCTCAACACAAACAATAGAGCTCCATTGTTTTTGCTGCCATACATTCCTTCAATTTTCAAAAAATTCAAGACTATCACAAACAAATTTAATGTAAAATGGTCTTTTTTTAGTCTTAATAAATTGAGCAGATTTATTAAAGTACAGAAAGATGTTCTCCCAAACAACCTTAAGAAAAATGTAGTTTACAAGATTATATGTAAAGACTGCGATGCGTCATACGTCGGGCAAACGGGCTGAAAATTAAAAACAAGAATCACTGAACATCGTAACCATATTAAATGGAATATCAACAGTCAATATGTAATCAACGAACACAGATTCAATTATAACCACGAATTCGATGGCGAGAACATAAAAATCCTAGACAATAAGCGTTTTTTGGGCAGGCGGCTAACATCAGAAATGTTACACATACAATTACAAAATAACAACCTTAATTTGTAAACAGATACCGATTGTTTACATCATACGTATCTCTCATTACTGAACAAATTGTAACAGAATTAATATAAATTTTGATTCGTGTTATTTGCAACAGTTGATTCGTCTGTATATATTCCCTCTTTTGTGTACTCATTTTATTTATAATAGTAGACTCTTTTTATTTATTTATTTTTATTCAATAAGACAAGCTATGATGTTAATTGTAATAGTCGATTCGCCGATAAGTTAGTTTATTCTCAGTTATTTATTCAACGACTTATTTGTTTTTTTATATTATCTTCTAGTTTTTATTTATGTATTTATTTTGATTTGTATCCCCGACTGTTTGTCTTTGCGTGCAACGTTGAAACAAGACGTTAGAATCCCAATAACGAAATTTATACAGTCGGTATACATTCTGACTTGAGATATTGAGCACGTTTTCTTTGTGAGTGTATACTTTGACAAGAGAATTGAAATTATTCTTATAAGACTAAATTTTATCCAAAGCTTTAATAGCCCTCATCAGTTGAAAATGGGTCACGCAATTATAGCCAATTAAGATATTATTAATCATCTTTTTAAAAAAACATACAATGATTAGATAGAGAAGTGTTATTTTTTTGACACTGTCACAGGAAAAGATGCCACTACGGATTTGACAAACCGCTAGTGACGTAATGTCCTCCCGCTTCTTGCTGACTGATGACCATGAGAACTGTTTTTGCGCTGAAGATGACTTAAAATGAGTCAAAAGTCCGTGGTAATAGTAATTCAGTAGAAAATAAACACGTTAAAATGGTATTTTGATAAGAAATAAACATTTGCGCACTTATACCTGCGCTGACTCTCATTGGCCTAATTTACGAGTACTGATTATTTCAAAGTAATAAATATAATTAATATAAATTAAACATTTATTTACTGGTCTACATGATTTGATTAAAATATTTGTTCTTTTTAGCATTTCACAGACAAGGAGATTTTACAAAAAGTTATTACTTACACGTTCCATACCTTTACCATCTAATGCCAGCTCAAAAATTGACAACAAGAGAACCATAAATAAAACTTAGTTTAAAAATTAGTTAGAAATTTCACCTTTTTTACTGCATTTATACAATTCAATTTATGTGTTTATTATATACAAAACTTAATTAGTGTAGAAATATGCATAACGACGCCACTTAGTGCATGTAATTTAGATCATCTCTTACCTTCAAATTCAATTTTTACGTTTTGGCAATATTGACCTTAATATGTATGCATTCGCAATTGGGCTGTGGCCTATATGGTCGGCTCCATTAAAGACCTGGGCCTGAGGGTGACCCCGGAGAAAATAAAAGCTGTTTTTTTTAAGACGGCTCCGCCGGGGCTTTTCCTCCCCCTTGGGAAACCATCCCACTAGACGATGCATGAATCCAGGTGAGGACAACCCTGAAATACTTGGGGTTATTGTTGGACGGTCGCTGGGGCTTTGTCGAGCACTTCGACAAACTAGCCTCATGATTGAGCAAAAGGGCTCTTATGGGATTGATGCTCAACCTTTGGGTGCCGGTGCGAGGCGCGACTATCTAAACGCCGTTATATCCGGGACACTGTATGGTGCCACAGTTTGGTGTGATAAGGCGTTAGCCAGCCGCCTTGTTAGGAAAAACTTGCGTACTGTGCAAAGGTAGTTGACCTTGAGGATGGGGCGTGCCTTTGGCACCGTTTTCGGCGTGGCGGCCATGGTCCTGGCGGGTGTCCCCCCCGGCGGAGTATATGGCGGACACCCAGGCTGAAGTGTATGTCTGGGTGAAAATTACCCGCCTCCGAGGAGGCTCAACCAAGTTCAACCAACCCCGAAAGCTGTAGTGCTACAAAAGGGAATAGCTCGTCGACGGGTGATATAGAAGTGACGAAATGATCTCATCAATAACCCGCCGGCAAGTGGCACTCAGGTTCTGGAAGCTGTCCTTCCATGCCTGGAGAAGTGGTTGGGCCGCCCCTAGGGCGGCCTGTCTTTTAGACTAATACAGGTGCTCACCGGACACGGTTGTTTTGGTGGGTACTTGTATTGTATCAAGAAGAAGCCGATGGCACAGTGCCATCACTGTAATGCTCTCCGAAACTCCGCGCAGCACACGTTGAAGCACTGTCCGTCGTGGGAAAAGCTGCGTGGAGTCTTGAAACAGGAGGTGGGAGAGGATCTCTCTCTGCTGACTGTCATCCAAAAGATGGTCTGCAGAGAGAGCTCATGGAAAGCGGTCTCCTCTTTCTGCGAACAAGTTATGTCGCAGAAGCAGGCCGAGAGAGAAAAAGGGAGAGGTGGCCAGGGAGGTGGAGTGTTAGAGGAAAGAGAAGAAAAAAAGGCCCCCTGGCGAAGAATAAGACGGCGACGACGATGACAATGACAAGTGACTCCTCTTCGGATGTCGGCGGGGGAGACCTTGCAGAGTTAATCGTCGTCGAGAAAGAGTGAGGGGTGAAAAGCCGCTTTCCACCATACGGGAAGTGGGGAGCGGCGAGAACGTGGGAGAATCTTCTCCTTCTTATTCTCCTGTATGTGAAAAGAGCAGGGCGAGGGGGGCAGGGCGAGGGGGGAGCGTCGAATCGCCCGGCCCCGGTGGGGATCTCGGGGGAATAGATAGTGGGGCGCATCAGCTCCGTCGGAGCCAGTGTCGTGAGGTGAGGTTCTCCAGAGACCCTGTCTTCACCGCCACGCTGCGGATGGCTGGGTTGGCCGACGAGAATAGTGGCCCCACACGAGGGTTCTTTCGGGACATCCGGCATGGCCGGGTAACGCTGCATGGGGGGGGGAGGGGGTGGACGCTGTGAGCATTAGTGTTTCTCGGCCTGCCCTCTCATTTTTCTTTCTCGTCGGGATGATTCTGGTTTTCTTGTTGTCATAAGCGGCGTAGGCCGGCCAACTCTAATACTTCAGTGGTAAGATACTCCATGACTGCAGCCAGATAAACTAGCGCCGACGCGCTCGGCGCAATTTTCCTTCCTCAGCAATCGGTAAATACGACCCACGGAGAATTGCAGTCCTGTTTTATTGGAACAAGACTTTGTTTTTCCCTTGACTTTACCACCCTTTCCGCGATCAGACATGATGCTCAGCTAGCAAATGCAAATACCTTTTCTTTGTGAGAAACGAGGAGAGTGTAACCCTCAGTGTCCCTCTTCCTTGTCTAATGGACATGTCTTGCTTGCAAGGCCAAGGACATAATATTCCCGGTGGGCATGTACCAACAACCACCGATGGGTCTAGGGGGCTTTGAAAATATGCTGCACACGTTCCCGGAGCTACCTAAATAAGTAAGGACCAGCGATGGACACCCGAAGATTTTTAGTGGGTATATCCTACCGACACAACAGTAAGTGGGATAAGTCCCATGTAACTCCGGGCCTTGCCCTGAAGCCTGGGGTATGCATTTCTCTTCCGTGAACAAAAAAGAAAGAAGAAAAACAAAAATAAAATTTCCACGAATTTCTTTTGCAAATGACACAGTTAATGTAGTCATAGTAAGTATATTATTGACAATAGTAGATAACTTTATCTATGTGTTTGTCGCTTCCTAAAACTGTTTGCTTTAAACTTTTTTTTCAGAATATATTTAGTATAACACTGCTTGTGGAGTAGAACAGATTAAATAGAAAATTTTTTAAAATATTCAAGGACTTTTACAATAGTACAAGTCGTACAATAATCAATAAAAATAATAAATAAAGACTTGTAAATCAATATGTATCTATGTGGTTTAGTGATGAGATTAAATGTGGCGATGAAAGCAGTCCAATCTTTATACTGTAATTATGGCTTTTACATGTGATGACGTATTAAAAGTTATTTCTAGCAACAATCAGTAATACGTAATATTAGATTGTCTCTTGTAGCTAAGTCGCATAGATAAGCATTTATTCAAATCTTTGTTAATTAATTCCTCATGTATTATTGTAGAAATTGCAATATGAAACAGAATTTGTCTATTCAAGTTAATTCGTTCTAGTTAGTAAAGCATGTAAAAACTATTATTTGATACCGTGTATACAAAATAATACTTAATTATCAAAAAATTATTTTAGAAATTGATAAACCTTAAGTAATAATGTATAATCTTAAATCTTTTTTTTAAAGAATAAAAAATTTAAAACATGTCAAATAAAATAAATTAGTACTAAAAATTTAAGGATTGTCTCTCTGTGTTAATCTATTGTTAATGCCAATTTGATATTGTAGTTTATTTCATCAGAGTAAAAAGTAATTTGATGTATCTACGATAAATATTAGATTTAGTGCTTTTTGACTTATTGAGTTAAACTGCAATATTCATGAAATAATGCTATTAAGAATGGATCAAGACACAGTGACAACCTGTAAAACTTTTAGCGTTCTTGGAAAGAATATGGAAGTTTCAAAAGAAATTAGTACTTATAGAAAATATATGTATTTGAATCTTTTTGATTGTAAGCAATAATTGAAAACTGTCCTCAAATTATACATTCAACAAGTGAATTGTCCTCAAATTATACGCTTGACATATTTGATGGAAGTCCCTGCTGAAAATTCCATTATCCGATAAATATAATAATGAATAAAAAATTTTTTTAATTATATTTAAATCAGTTTTTTTTTCTGTTCCTCTGTAAATTTATAATAATACATTTATAGTAATACTACAATAAATATTAAAATTTTTAGAAAATAAAAAAGTGAGTATAACGAGATTGGGATCGGGCTGAAAGAAGCGCAGAAGAGTTTCTTTTTTTGAAAGTTTACATTAATAATCGGGGGATACTTCAGTTGTTTATATAACGTAGATTTTTGAAGAGAAAGAACTGCACAGGCCTATGCTTGTAGTCAGAGAGTCAGTCGTAAGAGAGTCTTCTTGTGAAAAAGATTTAAAATAGTTTTCACAGTTTTTTCAAAATGGAAGGATTATTCGACTTACGTATCCAGCGGATGCAGTAAGTTGTTTTTTCATTTTTTTTTAAACTTGACATTTTTGAAAATATATACATATATTTTAAATTTTTAATACTTTTTTTTTTGTTTTTCAGAGCTTGATAATACATAACAAGGAGCAATTTGTTGTGCCGATAAGGCACTTATTAGAGTTAAAAATTATCGGCCCCCGCCTCGTAAGTTTTTATTATTTACATCTGTTTTAAATTACTATTTTATGTACAATTGTAATATTAAATGTTTTTCCTGTTTTTATTTCAGAACATCTCTTGAAATCAAATCCAGATAGCTGGGTTTATCAATTTATTCAATGCGGCATATCGGCGCTGGTACCGCCAATGGGATCAGTGGTAAAACAATAGAGAGTGGGTCTGCAACGAGTGGTACCTGGAGGACTACTGGGACCTCCAGATCCTGTTTGGAGACAGGGTCTATGAAGAAGAGCGGTGAGACTAATTTTGAAAAAAAAATCTAAAAAAAATTGATTTTTCTTTTTGTATAAAATTTTTTTCAAAGTATATATATTTAAATTTTTAATTATATATCAATTTTTTCTTCTATCTTTCTTATCTACCTTTCCTTTAATCCTCTTATTTAAAAAAATATTGCGAAAACAGCGATAGCGACAGGGTAGCAACAGGGGCGGGGGGAGGAATAAATCGCATACGGCAAGGAAAACGCGCAAAAAAAAACGAGCGGGCGGGTGGGGAGATTGAACGCGCAAGCATACCCGTGACCGCGTACGAGAAAATCGAGCGAGCAAGTGAAAGAAACGAGCGAGCTGGTGGGGAGAGCGCATGCTTGAGCGCCAGCGGGTGGGTGGTGGGTGGCAGCGGGTGGTGGGTTGCAGAGGCGGCGGCAAGCCCCGCGTTAGACCGCGTGCAACCCCTCCACGCACCACAAAAATTCGGGCAGCGTTATTTCCTCGAGACAAAGCTCTCTTCGGGCAAATTGCAACGGGATAGGAAAGCGCATGCGCAAGCAATCGAGATATCGCGCCACACCCCACAAAATATTTGCCATCGTATCGCTAGTCTTATTTCCTCCCCGCTTTTTGGTGATGACAGACATTGGAAGAAACCACTGCTTTCAAAAGTACAGTCATACTTCCCTCACCCCGCGGTGTGATTTATTATGTTAGTTTACTATGTATGTTTAGTATGTAAACAGAGAGAGAAGTACAGTCGTGAGCTAAAAGGTTGCAACACATTTTTTTGATTGTTTTTGAAATGTAGACTTGCTCATCGAACGGCGAACGTCATTGGTTTTTACCTGTGGATCCAACCAATTAAGCATCAAACTATCTAACCATCAAAGAAAATGTGTTGCAACCTTTTAGCCCACAACTGTACACTAGGTTCTACCGATGCCTTAACACATGAACTTGTACGCGTGTCAAGGCATATCGATACAGTAAATTCGACGTGTTCCGACTCAAGATATTTTTACATTTCATGCCTGTCATCTGACGATTATATTCAATTAAATTATTAACAACAATTTACCTCTTTTTGGTTTTAGTTAAATTTTTCTTACATTAAAGTATATAATCAATTTTTAAGTCGAAATTAAATATAATTGGTTTACTTTAAGAAAATTAATAAATATTGATAATAATATAAATGTTATATTAAATATTAAAATATATATGTATTTTATATAATTTTTAAATGCAATTTGAATGTTATTTAATTTAACTAATACTCTGTAGATGCTTGAATTTTTCAATTGATAGTTTTTTCTATATATTCAAGATAAAAGCATTAAACTATTTTTCAATTTTTATGATTCCATGACATAAGGTTTTTAATTCATAAATATGAAATTAGACTTGGATCTTAATGATATTACTCTTAGACATTAATAAAAATAATTTTTACATTTTTTTTAATGCAAATTTCAATTATAAAGAACATTTAAACATTTCTTTCGCCCTGATTTTGTTGATAGACCACCTTAACAAAATTACATGTAAAACTCTGTTCCAAACTCCTACCAAAAATATTTTTTTAGATTTTTTTCAAAAAGTAGGCCACAATGAAATAATTTAAAATAATATTTTTTGTCAATTTTTATCGCAAAATGGGTAAATTATTTTTATCAGCTCTTTAACGTTTTATTTGTCTACAAAATTCATATTGAAATATTTTGCTGATCACAAGTTGAAAGTTAGTGACAGCAAAATTTTTTTTCAATTTTTATAATTCCATAACATGAGATTTTTATTTCATAAATATGAAATAAATGCTTATGTTGTGGAATTACAAAAATTAAAAAGTTATTTAGTTATCACTAACTTTCAACTTGTGATCAGCAAAATATTTCAATATGAATTTTGTAGACAAATAAAACGTTAAAGAGCTGATAAAAATAATTTACCCATTTTGCGATAAAAATTGACAAAAAATGTTATTATTTTAAATTATTTCATTGTGGCCTACTTTTTGAAAAAAATCTAAAAAAATATTTTTTGTAGGAGTTTGGAACAGAGTTTTACATGTAATTTTGTTAAGGTGGTCTATCAACAAAATCAGGGCGAAAGAAATGTTTAAATGTTCTTTATAATTGAAATTTGCATCAAAAATAAATGTAAAAAGTATTTTTATTAATGTCTAAGAGTAATATTATTAAGATCCAAGTGATCAGCAAAACATTACAATATGGAATGTAGACAAATAAAACGTTAAAGAGCTGGTAGAAACGATTTATCTGCTCATTTTTTGAAGAAAATTAATAAGAAAAATGTTATTTTAATTTTTGTAGCGCATTTTTTTGAAAAAATCTAATAAAAATATATTTTGTAGAAGTTGGGCACAAAGACAACACAAGTAATTTTTTCAAGGTGGTAAATCAACGAAATCACGGTGGAAAAAACATTTAAAAGTTATTTTCATTTTTTAAAAATCGAAATTTGCATTGAAAGCAAATAGAAAAAATATTTTTATTAATGTCTAAGTGTAATTGATTTTTCAAAAGTTTTCAAAATTTTATTTGATTTGTTACTATGAAAATCGTGAAAATGTAAAAAAATCGTTTTTTTGCTTTATCTTGGACACGTCTCCATATAGAAAGAAGGCCGAAAAGCCGTAGGGGCACTGTTACTATATTTATTCCGCTAGGCTTTTTATTAATTTTTAAAAAATCATTTCAAGATCGTGAAAAAACATCCCCATTTGAATGTGGATTTGATCCAATTTTAAATAATCAAATACCCTTCAGAATTCAATTTCTTTTAATTAGATTAATTTGCTTAATCTTTGATATTGAAATTACCTTATTAATTCCTCTCATTTATTTATTTAAATTCATTAATTTGTCTATAATTTTATTCTCATTCTTTATTTTATTTACTTTACTTATATGTCTTTATCTTGAATTTATAGAAAAATCTATCGATTGAAAAATTTAAGCATCTACAGAGTATTAGTTAAATTAAATAACATTTAAATTGCATTTGCAAATTATATAAAATACATATTGTGACGTGGCAGTTTTATCTGCCTCGCCACTTTGTCCTCCGCCTAAGTGTAGCGCGAGGAGGCGCGTACGACCGGGCCGGGCATTCAGCGAGAGAGCGAAATCTCCGGCGGGACTGCGGAGCGTATTATTTTATTTACTCATTCGCGGCTTATTTCATGTAACCGCGGGCACCTCGGCAAACGCCGCCTAAGGACCAGCAGCGGTGAGGGAGACGGACCGCGACCAGAAAAGGAGAGGGCGATCGTCCAGGGCCGGCGCACAAGAAAACGCCGACGGAGAGGAGGAGACAAGACGTGGCGACAGATAAGCGCCACGCAAAAGACGCCAGTGGCATGGCCAACAAAGTTCGCCAGTGGCATGGCTGATGGGCAGGCTGGGGCGGACGAACGGCCAGGACGAGGGCCGTCGAATGCCGGCTGTCCATCGAGGAGGGTAGCGGCAAGGAATCGTCGTAGGAAAATTCTGCGGCTGTCGGCCGCGAGGACAACAAAAGCGACGAGGATGTCGGATGCTGACGGGGACCGCACGACACCTGCGGAGACCCGACACTGCGCTACCGTGACGTCACGGCTAGATAAGGGCGGCCGCTGATAGGCCGCGCCGCTAGGCGCAAGGATATCACACACCCTGTGGGAGGAGTAGCGCCCATCGATCGCGCATCGAGCGCGATCCTCTCAGCTTTTGCGTGCGACCCGGCAATCCCTGCTATGCGAAGCGTGAGCGAGCGTGCGAGATATCGGCTGGAGATATCGGGAGCGGCTATCGTCGAGTGTGCCAGGCCCGGACAAGCCCCGCGGATCGAGGAGCGGAGAAAGAACCGTGCTGAAGTTGAGGTGACCCGTCTAACCGCTGTGTAAAGCCACGAGCTGTCGGTGTCGACCGGCTCGCGTTCTGAGGTGGAGCCATTAGGTTAGTGTGCGAGTGCGTCCGCCGCGTGGCGATTGAACGCACCTTGCTTCTTAGTGTTTGGCTGGCTCTCCACCTCAAGCCCGAGACCTCGTCGAGGCACCCAGCTGTCGGCTGCCGCGTGTGTTTGAGCCGTCCCGCCGTAGAAGTTTGCGAACGACCGGCTTCCCGGGAAGCCGCAAAGCCCTCGCGCACGTGCGTGAGTCGTGTTACGACCGTGATCATACGGCCGCCTGAGATATCGGTGACTTGGTGTATCGCGCGTGTTCTATTAATTTTGTAGTGCGGTCTAGGCGACTGCGTGTCGCCGGCGCGACTCTTTTTTGGAGCGTACTTTGTCTTGGAATTGCTGGATTGGCCTTAGCGAAGGCTCGGCGTTCACGTACTTGCCGCGCCGTTCAGAATGCGCGTGATTGGCTGCCGCGCTTCGCGCGGAGCCAGTCGTCATGATCGGCGCGTATGGCGTAATTATGGTATGATAATTCCCGTGTCCGGCTTATTAATTTCTGTTGTCAACTCCTTATCGCTCTGTATTTCTGTCTTACGTTAACCTTACCTACGCTATTCTTTTTTTTTCTTTATTGTATGCCGTCTCTATCATGCACTGCAATATATGTGATCTCTATCTGTTATATCGGCCTGATTTTGCTTGATTTCTCGCCTACCCGTCTCCTCCCGTGAGAGAGCCGCTTCGGCCCCGTCTCCGCTACCCCCCTCTACCGGTTAGAGGAGCTAGCTGGCGGCGTGCGAGCGACGATTTCGCGTTTCGGCATGACGCGTTCTCGCGTGTTGTGAATCCGTGTTTAAAGTTGAAAAGTGAACCCGGAGACGCGACCGGTATCATCGCGTCTGGCGCCTAATCTCGCGATTTGGTGCGAGCGTTTGATGTTTCTCGGTTCGCTCGTCGCTCCCGCGCGTGTTTTGCGAGTTATTCCGTTGTTTGATCGCGTATTTCGCCGTTTCTCTCCGGCGTCAGGAAAAGTACGTGACAATATATATTTTAAAATTTAATATAACATTTATATTTATTATCAATATTTATTAATTTTCTTAAAGTAAACTAATTACATGGCAACTTTAATTTCGACTTAAAAATTGATTATATACTTTAATCTAAGAAAAATGTAACTAAAACCAAAAAAGGTAAATTGTTGTTAATAATTTAATTGAATATAATCGTTAGATGACAGGCATAAAATGTAAAAATATCTTGAGTCAGAACACGTCAAATCTATCATATCGATATGCTTTGACACGTATACAATTTCATGTGTTAAGGCATCAGTGGAACTTTTGTTAGTGTACATGGTCCATGTTTACATTAAATGGTTAGTTGCCTTCAGGCGGCACATTTCAAAGGTGTCGGTAGGTTTATTTAAACATCGGCCAAGAACATGATCTTTGTTTATTTAAACATTGGCGACGATCGTCGCTAACTCTGTTTATTTAATCGTTATCACTATTTATATAAACATTGATTACGCAGAACTATACCGGATAGCACCCCTCCCCTGATTAGGTTCATCCACGTGTCCCCAGTTAAATCCCCCTCTTTGCCCCACTCCCACCCTGTTTGGTTCACTCGCGTGACATTGTCTCCGGTTAACCCCCTTCCCCCGCAAGACCCGAAAAATTTCTCTCCTCGCTCCCCTTCCCTCAACAGTTTGGTCCACCAGCGTGACCTTATCTCCGGTTAGGTCCCCCCGCGCAACTTAAAATATTCCCCCCTTTCTCTGCATCCCCTTGAGATCCCCGAGTTAGAATCCGCTTATGCATTCTACTGATGTCCTTATATTTCTCTACATCGTGTAGATGTCAGCGTTGGATACTTTCATGAAAATTAACTCAAACAGATCTTGAGTACACAGTAAAAATTTGTGCGCCCATATGTCAAAATTTGTTTGTGTTACTACGTTTTGATTACTACTTCAAAGTAAAATTAATATACCACTGATATGTTATTATTTTTATAACATTTTCATGTGTTACATTTATGTTAACTTTAAAAATTAACACTTTGTGTATGTCTCTTAGAAATGAAATATTATTTTGAGTATTTTTACAAATTTATTTCAAATAATCAACATGTGTTAAAGTTTATTTAACATGATTATTTGAACATTTACTTCAACGTCTTTTAGAATGCGAAAAGTACTTAAAATAATATTCCATACATAACAAGAAAGATTTGCAAACTTAGAAATTCAAAAAATTCTAAAATTTTGTGTGCACATAGAGAAATTTACCCATAAAACAAAAATATTTTTTGTATGTGCCCAATTTCAGTTTAAGGGAGTAAACACCATTTTGAAAAAAATCGGTTTTTTTTCCAAGCGAATATCGTCAAAACTATGTTAGGAGTATAGGGGTTTTCAGGATGACTAATAGACATTGGTAAGAGGAAATATGAATTTATTGGAAGAAACGGAACACGTTTTGTGCAGCTCGTGTGACGATTTGACTGCCTCTTGCAGACTGCCGACTCAGGCGCGTTCTCGCTCGGCGACAGCGTAAAAACAAAATCCGATCTTGCAGTACAGCTCTTGGGAGGCTCGGGCCCCGCACTTAATAACTAACGCAACATACTTAGTAACTAACGCTGGGATTAATAACTAGCGCTCGGTACACTACTACACTCGGCCAATCCTGACTCTACTCCAACCTCGGAGTTGCCCAAGGTCTCTCGTTGACAGCTTCCCAGATGCCCAGGTACGATTTTTGGGTCACCTGATAATCACTTATATCTTTTACCACGTATCTGTCGTTCCTGAGCACACGTACAACTTCGTACGGTTTTTTAAATTTAGGAATAATCTTGTGGGACGCTCCCGCAGTGGTGTCTATATTTTTAATCATAACAAAATTGCTATTTTTGTATGTATGTGTAGGTTTCCGCTTTTTATCAACATGTGCCTTACTGTACTTCTGACTTTGCTTTATCCTTTCGGCCGCTCTTTCCCTTAAACGATTTAGATCTCGATCACATTTGCCGTCTACCCTCGAAAAATATTTACTAATTGAATCTACAACCTTGTCTCGCTGCTCAACCCCGAACAATAATTTACTTGGAGTTTCGCCTGTCGTTTTATGTACTGTATTGTTGATAGCAAATCGATTTCAGCTAAAATTTTATACCAATAAATTTTTTCGTCATTGTTAATAAACTTACTAATCATGAGCCCTAACACCCGGTTAATCCGCTTACTTGACCATTTGCTTTAGGCGAATGAATCGCCGTACAGATGTGATGTTATGAATGTTATTTACCATACAAAAAGTTTTAAAATTGCCAGAGTTAAACGCCGTACCTCTGTCTGATATTAAAACTCGCAGCCTGCTAAAATTCGCAAAATGATCAGTTATATATTCTATCACCTCTTGAGTAGCAGTAGTTTTAGTTGGGTACAACTTCACAAACTTGGTAAAAAAATCAACAATGATTAAGAGGTGTCGTTTCGCTGACCGATCTTTATCGATAGGACCATAGTGGTCTACCTATATGATATATTTCAAATGGCAGTTGACCTTTCGGGATGCAATTTAAATAATCTTCTTTTTTCCCCACCAATGGGGCAAATGAAATACACTTTAAACAATTAAAAACATACTCTTTTATTTTCCGCTTTATTTCTGGAAATCATTAGCAATTATGTTATCAAACTTTTTTACTCCTAAATGCCCCATTTGATCATGATACTTATGCATTATTTGAAATTCCATAGACTTAGGCACATAGAACAACAATTCTCCGTTATGTTTTTTAAACACAATACCGTTTTTCATCTCAAAGTAGGAATTTTCTGCCTTTTGTAATATCTCTTTTAACTCACATAACTTATTATCACGACTCTGACTTATCGCAAGATTTAGCTCAAAAGTGTTATCTTCTATTAGCAATCTTCGCTTGGTAATCTATTTAAGGCATCAGCATGCCCCATTTTTGTGCCTGATCTGTGTTCTGTTGTGTAATCATATTCCATTAGCTCTAATATCCATCTATTTATTCTCAGAGACATCTCTTTCTTTTTAAAAGCTAACGTTAACGCGTTACAATCAGTTACGATTTTAAACTTAGAGCCCCGTAGATAAACTCTGAAGCGTCGTACAGCATATATAATTGTCAACGTCTCCAGCTCAAAGCTATGATAGCGGTTCTCTACATCGGTGGTTCGCTTTGAGAAAAAAAAAATTGGGTGAAATTGTTCATCGCTTCCCCGTTGCATCAGTATCGCTCCAACCCTGCAATGCTTGCGTCACAATGAAGTTTCGTTTCGCGGTTCAGATTATATATAGCTAAAACAGGTGCATTTGTTAACTTATTTTTTAACTCTTCAACAGCGTGTAATTCTTTCGCTCCAAACTTGAATGAAACATTCTTACGCAACAATTCATACAACGGCTTGGCTATCAACAAAAATGACGGAATAAATTTCCTAAAATAAGAACACAAAGCAACGAAACTGTGCACCTCTTTAATATTTCGAGGTATTGGGATCTTTTGTACTGACTGCACTCTCTCCTTCGTTGGGCTGATGCCCTTTTTCGACACTAAATATCCGATAAATTCTACTTTTGTTTGTAAAAATGTGCATTTATTAACTCTTAACTCTAGTCGGTTTGCAACAAATAATTTAAAAATTTCTCGTAACGTGTTGATGTGCTGTTCGATTGTCTTTGATATAACAAGAATGTCGTCCGTATATACTACTACTTTTGAATGTCGTGTAAGGTCTGCTAAAATCTGATTAATATAGCGCTGGGACCTCGATGGTGCTACCTTAAGACCGAACAGCATACACAAAAACTCAAATTAACCAAATGGTGTTGTGAATGCCGTATATTTTATTGAGTCTTGAGACATTCGTACGTGATAGAATCCGTTTTTCAAGTCTAAACTCGAGAAATATTTCATACACTGTAAAGAGCCAATTAAATCCTCGATGTTCGGTACCAGATAGTTATCCCTTAACAATAGTTTATTTAGCTCGCGATAATTTATGCAAAGCCTTAGCTCGCCTGTTTTTTTTCTCACCAGCACGATAGGTGACGCGTACTCGGACTCACTCGGCCGTATGATCCCCTCGTCTAACATTGAGTCTAGCAGTATCCGCAATTCTTTTTTCTCAGCGTATGAGGGTCTATAACAAGAGAAATGGAATGGTTTATTTGCGTTAAGTCTTAATTCAATCTCAGCGTTTTCCTTTGATTGCTCTGGCCTTGGGCTCAATATATTCTTTAACGAACAATTTCCTCACAGCCATTTGTGTTATTTTATTTACATCCGGGTTAATAATTAACGCTCCACTCGCGTCCTTTTCGCCAAGATCAATATTTAATATCTCCTGAATTATTTTGTCTTCTAAATTTTTGTTACACTTTTCTTTCTCGTAAAATTGATTAAGAACGTCTGTACCTATTACTACCAAAGCTTTCATCGTTTTCTCTGGCACGACTAATAATGACTCCCGTTTTGATTCTTTACTATTAATTGCCATTTTAACCGTTCTTTGGCTTCCAAAACGCTACTGTTCAACCCGTAATACTTATTACTTTCTGACGACAAAGGCGTAATTAAATTTGGTGACACAAAGATATCTTTTACGAAGCTTACCGGTACTATCGAACCGTACCGGACTATTTGTATCTAGCAGGATATCTAACCTACAATTTACCGCTACGCTTTCTACTTCGTTACTTATCTGATATTCTATCTCTCTCTGGAAGTCTCTGAGTTTCCCGTCAAACACACTGTTGACATCTGTTTTTTTTTCTCCATTGTCCTTGTCGACCTCGCTTTTTGTTTGGTCTCTCGACGTATAGTCTTTCGTTCGATGTCCCAGTTGCAGGCATTTAAAATAAGCTCCTCTCTAGCGTTTCGGCTTCGAACACTTAGCTGTGATGTGGCCTAGCTAATTACAATTGAAGCACTTCGGCTCCTGCTTCACACGAACCTCATTGTCGACCTTCTTGTCCAAAGGTACTACCTTCGTCACACCCTTCGCGCTGAACGCCTTTTCCGCTTTCTGGTACGCCTTCTGTTCGAATCCGATAGATACATTTTCCATGGCCCGCAACATCGCCTCCTTGTTTGGGAACCGCTGCATTATTGCTTAATGTCTTATTGATTTTACTGGAATGCCGTCAATCACGTAGTCGACGATTTCCTCTTCGTCTATCGGCACTTTATTTGCCAAAATAATCTTCCGGTGACAGTATTCAGCAAACGTCTTACCTTGCTGCTACGTTCTGCTCTCGAACTCCTTCCTCAGAGCCAATCTCGTCTCCCGTTGACCGTATAGAGCCTTCATACGCGCCAATAGTTTGTCAATCGTCAAGGAAAAATGGGTCGGCACTGAATAAAACCACTCTTCAGCATCACCTGTCAGTTTTGCTTCGAGTAGTAACTTGGTCATCTGATGGTCCAGCTGGTACATTTGCCTCACCACCTGTAATTGTTCTTTCCAACATTGATAAGATCCTTTCTTCCTTTCAAACAGCAACAGCATTTCTTTTAAGTGCATCAGGCTAATCTTTGACGTCACCACGCTTGGACTTCCGGTTGCACTTATGCTTCCTCTCACACTTGTGTCTCCGCGGGTCGTCGACTGCATCACCGAATGCAGCATCTCATTCTCCCGTCGGATCATTTCTAGCTCACGTTGCATTAGCTCTCTCTCTCTCTCGACTTGCAAGCTCGTCCTCTCTCTCGTAAGCGCTGTGACTCGCTTTGCGGTTTTGGCGACCCCTCCGCCCCGGCTTGTCGACTCGCTGTCGTATCTTCGTTCACTCCCTCAACGCCCATCTCACTGTCAAAGTCAACAATCTATTGTCCAGTCGGATAAGCTTCGTTTAAGCTTAAAATCAATTCACTTTTATTGCTACTAGCACTCAAGTTCATTTGCTTTAGTTTTTCTTTCAGTGTCATCACCGTACAATTGTTAAGATCCTTCATCCTGCCGATCAGCTTAATTTCTTTTTTGCCAATAGTATCCATCAACTCTTGCAATCTCAGTTATCGACCGACTTATCGTCGTGTATCGTTTTCTACACGCCCTCTTTCTCCTCTGTCACCGACCGTATTCGAATGGCTTCTTCAATCATCTTTTGTGCACCGTTTCTTGACGCCGTCCGCGCCCAACGGTTTCTTCATTGTGTCTCCTTCTTTCGCACTTATGCGTACTTCCTTTACTCGGGCAGCAACCGATCACTGCTCAAGCCACACCGATCCGCAAACTCCCTCGCCTTGCTCGCTCACGAGCACGTTACGCGCACGTCGCAAATACCTCACGCAGCGCACCGTCACAAATTTCTTCGCTTCTCCGTCGTTTTTGGGCTTATCCTTGAACTTATCCTTAGGCTTATCTTTGGTCTTCTCTCCTCGATCTTATTTCCTCGATATTATTTCCTCGATCCTACTTCTAATTTTGTTAGAAGTGTAGGGGTTTTCAGGATGACTAATAGACACTGATAAGAGGAAATGTGAATTTAATGGAAGAAACGGGCTGGAACACGTCTGTAGCTCGTGTGACGATTTGATTGCCTCTTGCAGACTGCCGGCGCGTTCTTGCCCGGCAACAGCGTAAAAACAAAATCCGATCTTGCAGTACAGCTCTTGGGAAGCTCGGGCCCCGCACTTAATAACTAACGCAATATACTTAGTAACTAACGTTGAGATTATTGATTAGCGCTTGGTACACTACTACAACTATAAGAGATAGAAAAAAATGTTTTGAATAAAAGTTGAATGAATCGAAGAGTACTTTAAAACAATAATTAAAAAAATTTTTTTAATTGCTTTTTATACTCTTCTTACATTTGTTTTTAAACATTTTCAAACGTTTTTATGACAGAGTTAAAGCTTATTTCTATACAAATTCAACCGTATATAACAAAATGTCTTTTCGATTTACCATTCTTAAAAAATAACAACAAATTTCTTATATATACACGCTATAAGTACCTGTTCGTGCGCTTGATTTTTTCGCACTGGAATGAATACGTATCGCTAATAGCGTATTACGCAAAAGAGTGTTAAAGACAAATCGGTATAGTACAATAAATCTTAAAATAAGAGTTTTATAATAATAATAATAATAGTAATAATTAAACTAATAAAATAATAAGTTTTTTGAACTGGACTGTTAAATCAGTCGCTGACGATGTAAAAGTATGTACCTAATACTTTATACATTTAAAAACGAGTTATGAATAAAAAAATTATTATTTTTGCAAAATATCGTTTATTTAATTTTGACTGTAGAACTGTGGATTGCAATGGTCAATGTATTTTGTGGCGTCCGTCCAACCGCCACTATAATACACCCATGCGCTTAGAATAATTCTACGGCGCCACCGCTATGCGACGCTCAAACTCAGGGTCCGCCGGTGTGCCCGTCCGACCGTCATCAAACGCGCGCGCGCGCACCCGCCTATTTCCGCGGCGCTACCGCTACGCGGCATTCAAACTCGGGAATCAGGCGCGGATAAAATCAGGATATAAGGGGCTTCGCGAGCCTCAAGAAACCAGCTTTCGCTCGCCTATCCACGGCAAGAACGTCCACGAGACAACATACCGTTAACCTCTGACGCAGTGTATCGGCAAATACCTTGTCGCCCGGCACGTCCTTTAACCAAGTGCCGACGGTCAAGCAAGGGTCCCGAAGTGACTAACGTACCGATCAAGCCTAGCTCTCGGGAAAGACATCTTCAACCTCACATTGAGCTCTGCTCTGTTAGCATTCCGGTAGAGCACAGCTATCGGATTATAACCACTCTCCCTCGCATCGAGCCTAGCTCTGCAAGCGTGAGAAAGACTTTTGGGACCGACGTCGAGCCTGGCGCCATCGAAAAAACTAAAGTCAGGCACTTCAGTGTTGAGCTCGGCTCCACCAACGGAACCCTTAGGATTGATTGGAAGCTAGTTCCGCTGCATCTATCTCTGGCAAGACGGAACAGGCCACCGTCATTCTTCTTGAGGGACGACGATCCAAGACACGCACGGCCAGTTTCACCTTCCTGATGTGTGGATTTCTTGGGGTAACCTCTTTCACCACTGGTCACCTCCACTGGCTTTACCTCCAGCAGTTTCAATCCATGAGCCAAAAATCGACAGTGCTACCCAGACAGACGTCCACTATGCCACACGGGATTGTCAAACTCTGGCCGAGTGGAACCAAGCGGATAGACACAACACCCAGGAAAATCATTCTTCTAGAAGGAAGAGGCAACGGACAAAAAAACGCAACTACCTTCTTGGATCCCAAAACCGCTAACCCGGCGTAACCGGAACATTAAGAACCAAACAGCCCTTTTCAGGACCCCCTCACTAAAAAACCTAATTGAAGTCAAAACCGGTGACTCTATAACAAAAACCTAAATATTTTATTGACAAAAAATCTTTTTTTACCACTGTACATCATTTTGAAGAAGCTTGCAGGAACATTTGGACCAAAGGTGGAAGAAACTCTATTTTGCCCTGTTAACATACATCCAGGTTTCCAGATCAGGAAAACTCACTGCAGAACATTTCAGAACTTGCTTCACCAAAATATATCTACCGAATACTGGCCATGCTTCTACTTGACTCATGGACGAGACACTATCCGAGCCAGCTAGAACAACATATACCACAAGATAAAAAAGTTACATTTTTAACCATACCAAAGGAGACGACGAGCATCATTCAGGCTTTAGATGTCTTTGGATTCCGGATTTAGAAAAATTTTGTGCTAACATTTTTGGATAACGTAATTCTTTCTTCAAGAGGAAGATATTAGTTTGCACTCCCGTAATGAAATAACTAAATTACAATCACTAATTCACAATCAGCTTTCTTCGCCTAGATTCAAAAATCTTTTTCAATATTTGTGGTATAAAAGCGAATATTTGGAAACGCGTCCCAAACATTTTCAAAATCTTGTAGCATTTTGTTACTTTAAAACTAAAAAGCATATATCCAAATATAGGATATGTGGTGAGTATTTTTGATTTAAACATTTTTATGAAGAATATCATTACTGTAATAAATATAATCTGTAATTTTTACAGAATCAGTTTTTTATACTAGATAACTTTTGCAGGATACGATTAAACAACAAAGCATGTACAATTGCTTACAAGTTACAAATGAATAAATAGAAGTCAATAAAAGTATAAATTACACAGAAAAAATTTTTTATATACAATTATTTATAATTATATATAAGAAGTTTTTACAATTATTTATAATTATATGTAAACAGTTTTTTCCGGGTAAAAAATATTTTTATTGTTGGAATGTGAAATAAATTTCTATTCATGCGATAGCAAAAGTATACGTATAGAGTGGTATGCGGGTCCAAGTAGAAGGAGAGTGAGTGAGCGCGGTGGGAGTGATGAGAAGGAAGCAGGCGAGAGGAAGGCATAGCGAGCAGAACCGCGCCGGTAAAAGTAGTCAATGTAATCCTTAAAATTAGTTGTAATCATAAATAAATACTGTGTTAAATACGAGTATATACTGTGTTAACTATAAAGCTCTCATCGACATCTAAACACACATATTTAATGCAATTATCAACATGGTAGCAGAACGTGGTTGCAAGAAAAATTAAGCTCGAGAAGCGTAGGTATGTTAACACATGGTCGACAAAGGAAAAGTGATCGAAAATACAACTGATCGAGAAAGATTGTTGAGTGCTATAAGAGAAAAGTTTATGGAAATTGCTAAAAGAGTTATATTATTAAAATAAATAATTCTTGAATCGCAAGAAGAAGAAATCATGGCTGATAAAATCAAAATTCCGATGTTCGATGGAAAAGACTACAGCACGTGGAAAAAGAGGATTTTAACATTTTGAAGCTGAAAAAATGTGAAGAAACGTGTAAACGTGTAAGGCAGCAAAATGAAAATGCTGAAAATTGGAACCAAAAGGACTTGAAGGCTGTAAATTATATATACAGTGCACTATCTAATAAGCAGATAGAGTTCATCAATGATGAAGAAACGGCTTATAAGATAATCAAGAAGCTAGATAAGCTTTATTTAAAAGTGTCGACCGCACTACAAATCTTTGTAAGAAATAAGCTTGAGAAAATAAAATTGAAGGATTACAGTGAGGTCAGCGAATTTTTCAGTAATTTTGAAAAATTAATTATTGAATTGAAAAATGCCGGTGCACAAGTCACAGAGAAAGAGAAATTAAACAACTTACTTAGAACGCTACCAAGCTCGTTAAGCTACATTGGAGACTTTATTGATGTGATGGCTAAAGAAGATAGAACAGCCGACTTTGTAAAGGACAAAATGAAAATGCACGACCTCAGAGATAAAGAAAAGAAGCAAAACGAGAAGAGTCGAGGTGCCAGTACGAATGCCTTTCTTATAGAAAAGAAGAAAGACAAAAAATCGTGCTACAAGTGCGGTAAGGAAGGACACCTGCAATACCAGTGCAACAGAGGCCCAAATCAACCGACAGCGCGAGGTGGCACTCGTGGCGCATGGCATCAGTACCAAGACAGGCAGTTCAACAACGCCCGAGAGAGCCTAGGTTCAACCCATCGAGGGGGGCGAGGCAACCGTGGTACAGGTACACGAAGCAGAGGCAGCTGGTATCAACAGCAACGGAGTGACCAACGAGATCAACGTGATGCAATGTATTCAAATGTTGATGAATATGAGTCGGGTGATGTATTCTGTACGAAATTGTAAGAATGTTGATATGTATCTATGCGAGAATAATGTCGAATGGATGTTAGATAGTGGATGCACGAATCACATAATAAATAACATGAATTATTACTCAAATTATGAAACTTTGAAAAGTCCGATTGATGTTAAGATAGGAAATGGAAAAATTCTGAAAGCTACAAAAGTTGAAAGCGTTTTTATTAATACTCAGGTATATGGGAGTAAAATTGAAATAAAATTGAAGAATGTATTTTTTGTTGAACAAATGGATAGAAATCTAATAAGCTTTGGGAAGGTAACAAACAAAAATGGAATTATTTTTGAAGGAAATACAGCAAAAATATATAATATGAAAAATAAAATGATTGGTATAGCATACAAAGTAAATGATTTATACAAATTGAACAGCACAATAGAAAATAAAGAATCATACATGGTTTCAAATGAAAACAAAATTGTGACCTTAAAAGAAAAATTTAATAGGATGTTAGGCCATGTAAACTTCAATTATTTGGATACTTTATGTAAAAATAGTCTGATTCGAGGTATGCCAAGTAAATTAGAACCTGGACATATGAGATGTAGTATTTGTATTCAAAATAAAATGCATAATATCCCTTTCAATAATAATAGACATAAAACTAAGGATGTATTAGATATTATTCACACTGATTTGAATGGTCCACATCACACTCTAGGTTACAAAGAAAAAAAATATTTTTTGACATTTATTGATGATTTTAGCAAAATTGCAAAAGTTTACACCATTAAATCTAAGGATCAAGTTTATGAATGCTTTGTAAATTACATAAATCTGGTAGAAAATTTAACTAGAAAGAAAGTAAAACAAATAAGGTGCAACAATGGTACTGAGTACATAAATAAGAATATTTTTTGGTTAGCAAGTAAAAAAGGGATACAAATTGAACCATGTCCACCATATGTACACCAATTAAACAGGACAGCAGAAAAATATAATCGATTAGTAATGGATACGGCTAGGTGCTTATTAGCTAAAGCTAAAGTACATAAAAAATATTGGGCAGAAGTAATCAAGACAGCAGTCTATTTGAAAAACAGAACTTTAGCAAATACGTTAGAAAATAAGACACCATATGAGATTATGATAAGGGAAAAACCTGATATTAGTAATCTTAGATTGTATGGGAGTAAGATTTTTGTAAATGTTCCCGAAAATAAAAGGATAAATAAATGGGACAAAAAGGCTGAACTAGGTATATTAGTATATGAAAAAGTAGGTTATAGAATTCTGTGCAATAACAAAGTAGTCATATCTAGGCATGTAGATATTATTGAAGAAGATGTAAATATTGTAGGTTTAGAAGATGATAATGATGATTATGAAGAAAGGAAAGGGGATCAAAGTGAGTCGGAAAATGAAAATTCGAACAAACAAGCAATAACAAATGAAAATTTCGATGTGCAAAATAAGCTAAAACGGTCTCAACGGAATAGGAAACAGCCCAACCGATATACCGATAGTAATCATGTGTATTGTATTTATGTAAATTATATAAGTGCAGATAGTCCTCTAGACTATAATGAAGCAATGAATGAAGAAAACTCCAAAGAAGGGCAAGTGGCAATGAATAAAGAAATCAAATGTTTAAAGAAAAATAAAACTTGGCAACTAGTTGATAAGCCAAAAGATAAAAAGATATTAGACCAGAAATGGGTTTATACAAAGAAAACAGAAAATGTATACAAAGCTAGAATTGTTGAAAAAGGGTTGCAACAAAAAGAAGTAATTGAAAATATATACTCTCCTGTTGCCAGAATGCAAACGTTAAAAGTGTTATTATCATATTGTACTCAAAATGGTCTGTCAATAATGCAATTGGATGTTGAAACTGCATTCTTGAACGGTAAAATTGTATCAGAAGTTTATGTAAAACAACCTCAAGATTATGATGATGATACAGACAGGGTATGTACGAGGTGTGTTCAAAAAGTATCGCGAATTTTGAATTTTCGCGGGTTACGTATATTCGAATTTCGATCTTTTTGTGGCGTTATGTTGGTACTCATGTCTCTCACTTATGCCGACAAGCTCGGCCATTTTGAATGTTCACTTAATTGTTGACAGCTGCTTTGCTTGCACGTGTTTTGGATCGTCTTCGATTTTTACCTATTCAAAAAAATGGATCAAAGAACCTGTATCAAATTTTGTGTGAAAAACGAAATTAAGTGCGCGGATGCATTCCGAATGTTGACTGTGGCATACGGAGAAGCTACCTTGGACCGAAGCAACGTTTATCGGTGGTACAAAATGTTCTCAGAAGGCCGAGAAGATGTGAACGACGAAGAGCGTGCCGGACGCCCGAGCACTTCAACAACAGACGAAAAAATTAATGAAGTGGAGAAAATGATATTGGCCAATCGTCGAATCACCGTTAGAGAAGTTACTGAGAACCTAAACATATCGATTGGCTCGTGCCATTCGATTTTTATCAATGATTTGGGCATGAGACGGGTCGCCGCGAAATTCGTACCAAAATTGCTCAATTGCGACCAAAAACAGCATCGCATGAACATTGCTAATGAGATGTTGGACTCTGTCCGCGACGACCCAAATTTGCTCCAGAGGGTCATAACTGGTGACGAATCGTGGGTTTATGGTTATGACGTGGAAACCAAAGCTCAATCATCTCAATGGAAGCTGCCGCACGAACCAAGACCGAAAAAAGCGCGCCAAGTTCGGTCGAATGTGAAAGTTTTGCTGACAGCTTTCTTCGATTGCAGGGGCGTGGTGCATCATGAGTTCTTGCCACAGGGTAGAACGGTCAATAAGGAATATTACCTGCAAGTTATGCACAATTTGCGCGAAGCAATCCGCCAGAAACGCCCGGATTTGTGGAAGAACAAAAATTGGCTTTTGCACCACGATAACGCCCCTGCTCACACATCGTTGCTTGTGCGCGACTTTTTGGCCAAAAACAACACACTAATGATGCCGCAGCCACCGTATTCCCCAGATCTGGCCCCCTGTGACTTTTTCTTGTTCCCTAAACTGAAGAGGCCCATGAAAGGACGACGTTACGCTACGCTTGACGAGATAAAGACGGCATCGAAGGAGGAGCTGAACAAGATAAAAAAAAATGATTTTTTGAAGTGCTTCGAAGATTGGAAAAACCGTTGGCACAAGTGTATAATATCTCATGGGGATTACTTTGAAGGGGACAAAATAGATATTCATGAAAAAATAAATAATTTTTGAAAAAACACAAAATTCGCGATACTTTTTGAACACACCTCGTAAACTTCATAAAGCGTTATATGGGCTGAAGGAGAGTCCAAGAGCGTGGTATGAATGCCTTAATAGTTATCTATAAAGTATAAGTATAAAGTATAAGATTTAGCGTAGCAAAATTAATTATTGTTTATATACAAGGCACGTTGATGGAGAAGAAATGTATATGATTTTATTTGTAGATGATATATTAATCTGTGGTGAAAACAAAGCAAATCTTAACGGTATTAAGGCTCTATTGATGAAAAGATTTCAGATCAAAGATATGGGAGAAATTAAAGTATATTTAGGTATAAACATTGATTATAACTGTAGAAAAAATAAAATGACTTTAGATTAGAAGGCATATACAGAGTCGGTAGCAAAAAGATACAAAATTGTACGCGACGCCAATGGAACAAAACCTTAAATGTGAACTAGCACAGTCTGCATCTACAGAGTTAAAATATAAAAAATTTGATTGGAGCACTTCTTTATATTAGCTCGAGTACTAGAATGGATATTAATTATAGTGTGAATTATCTAACAAGGAAACACAGGGAAGTGTCCGCCTCAGATTAAAACGAGTTTTTAATATGTTGTAGTACAGATAAAAATAAGGGACACGTATTTTCTTATACGTGCCCATACGCACTTTAAGGGGGTGAAACACTTTGAAGAAAATCGGTTTTTTTCTTTCGAAGCGTATGCCGTCGAAACTATAAGAGATAGAAAAAAATGTTTCAAATGAAAGTTGAATGGATCGAAGAGTAATTTATAACAGCGGAAAAAAAATTTTTTTTTAATTTTTTTTAATACTTTCCCCCACCACTTACCTATTTTTTTTCAAAATTTTTATTATTTTTATAAGCAAAATAAAGCTTATTTTATTACGAATTCAATGGTATATGATAAAGTTACGATACAACATTCCCATTTTCCAAAAATAATTAAAAACCTCTCTATACGCACGGTACGCACACCCGCCCGCGCGTTCGTGCGCTACGGAAGTGACTCCCTCCGAATTCGACGTGCCTTTAACATGTTGTACAGATTAAAATAAGAGACACGTATTTTTTACACGTGTCCTAATACACTTTTAAGGGTGAAACACCCCTTTGAAGAAAATCGGGTTTTTTCTTTCGAAGCGTGTATCGTCGAAACTATTAGAGATAATAAAAAAAAAACTCCCGACTGCTGCCAAAAGTTGGTTTAATAACAAGAATTAAAAAGTTTAAGATTAAAAATTAATTAATAACAAAAAAAATTAAAAATTTAAAAAACAATTTAAAAAATTATAAAGTTAATTAAAATTAAATAAAAATTAAAAAATTAAAAAGTTAATTACAAAAATTACAAAAATAAAAAAAACCAACAAATTAATAAAAATTAACTAAATTAAGAAATTTAGTAAAAAATTGGAAATAAAAAACAAATTAACATAAAAACAGAAAATCAACAAAACTAAAAAATAATAATAAAAAGATTGCTTTAAAAAGTTTGAAATAAAAATTAATTAAACAATTAAAATAACAACAAAAAATAAAACTACGGATACTAAAAAATAGTTTTAAAAGTTTGAAATAAAAATTAATTAAAGAAAAAACTAATACTTGACATTTTAAACGCTAATTATATTTTTAGCACATTATTGTACCAATTAAAAATTAAAATTGAAATTTACACTTTGTTTAATAAAATACTTTTTTTTTCAATAATAAATTGTACTTAACCAGCAGTCGGGAGACGCCACGCTAAATAATAAATATAACATTACATTATATCCTGAATAGTTATAACATTCAGCGTTATAACATTAACAATTTAAATTTGTTAATTTAGTTAATTTTATTAAATTGTTGGTTTTTTCTTATTTTTGTAATTTTTGTAATTAACTTTTTAATTTTTAATTTTTTATTTAATTTTAATTAACTTTATAATTTTTTAAATTGTTTTTTAAATTTTTAATTTTTTTTGTTATTAATTAATTTTTAATCTTAAACTTTTTAATTCTTGTTATTAAACCAACTTTTGGCAGCAGTCGGGAGTTTTTTTTTTATTATCTCTTATAGTTTCGACGATACACGTCTCGAAAAAAAAACCCGATTTTATTCAAAAGGGTGTTTCACCCTTAAAAGTGTATTAGGACACGTGTAAAAAATACGTGTCCCTTATTTTAATCTGTACAACATATTAAAGGCACGTCGAAATCGAAGGGAGTCACGTTTGTAGCGCACGAACGCGCGTACCGTGCGTATCGAGAGATTTTTAATTATTTTTGGAAAATGGGAATGTTGTATCGTAACTTTATCATATACCGTTGAATTCGTAATAAAATAAGCTTTATTTTGCTTATAAAAAAATAAAAATTTTGAAAAAAAATTGGTAAGTTGTGGGGGAAAGTATTAAAACAAATTAAAAAAAAAAATTTTTTTTCCGCTGTCATAAATTACTCTTCGAGCCATTCAACTTTCATTTAAAACATTTTTTTCTATCTCTTATAGTTTCGACGGCATACACTTCGAAAGAAAAAAACCGATTTTCTTCAAAGGGGTGTTTCACCCCCTTAAAGTGCGTATGGGCACATATAAAAAAATACATGTCCCTTATTTTTATCGGTACTACAACATATTAAAAATGTTTTAATCTGAGGCGGACACTTCCCTGTGTTTCCTTGTAAGTAAATTTTAAAATTGCTATGACCAAACACACTTTAAATATGCAATGAGAATCTTGAAATATTTATATTTAACTCGAGACTTTAAGTTAAAATTTAAGAAAAATATAGGTGCAGATGTACTTGATTGTCATGTTGATGCGGACTGGGCAGGAGATACTATAGATAAAAATTCAACAACAGGATATGTAATTAGAATGCACGGAAATGTGGTACATTGGAAAACAAAGAGGAAGTGTAACAAAGTCCTCAACCGCTGCAGAGTACGTTGCACTGTCTGAAGCTGTGAGTGAACTTAAGTTATTGAAAGACCTATTAAATGACTTTAAAATAGATATTAAGAATCTCATTAATGTATACGAAGATAATTACGGAGCAATAAGCATTGCAAAATTTGATAACTTTACAAAGAACTCAAAATATATTGAAACACATTATCACTTCATAAATGAAAATTATTTGAATGGCGTCATTGATGTGAGAAAAATTGATACTGAAGATAATATTGCAGATATTTTTACTAAATCATTAGGCCGAAACAAATTTGAAAAATTCAGATCAAACTTTTCTCTATGAATGTAAATTTAAGGAGGTGTGTTGGAATGTGAGGTAAATTTCTATTCATGCGATAGCGAAAGTATGCGTATAGAGTGGTATGCGAGTCCAAGTAGAGGGAGAGTGAGTGAGCGCGATGGGAGTGATGAGAAGGAAGCAGGCGAGAGGAAGGCATAGCGAGCAGAACCGCGCCGGTAAAAGTCAATGTATTCATAAATAAGTACTGTGTTATATATATACTGTGTTAACTATAAAGATCTCATCGACATCTAAACACACATACGAGGTGTGATCAAAAAGTAAGGTGACTTTTCATTTTTATAAAAAAATATTCATTTATTCATCCAAAATTATGTTATTCCCTTCAAAATAACCTCCCCTCTGATACAATGCATTTGTGCCAGCGCTTTTTCCAGTCGTCAAAACATTTCTGAAATGCACTTTTGGGTATTGCCTTGAGCTCCTCCAGCGATGCAGCCTTAATCTCTTCAATCGTCGCAAATCTTCGTCCTTTCATAGGCCTTTTCAATTTTGGGAAGAGGAAAAAGTCGCAGGGGACAAGTCTGGTGAATACGGTGGCTAAGGCATGATGATAGTATTATTTTTGGCCAAAAAAGTACTCACTAGTAACGACGAATTTCGCAGGTGTCACACGTGTCATACCCAAAACATCCGTTAATATTGATTGGCATGAGCCAAACAAAATGTTAAGATCATCAGCTATTTCTCTAATCGTGATTCGACGATTTTTCAACACAATTTCTTTCACTTCCTGAACATTTTCGTCGGTTTTTTACGTGCTGGGGCGTCCAGAGCGAGGTTAATCGTTAACATCTTCTCGGCCTTTTTGGAATAACTTATACCATTTATAAACATTTTTTTTTGCTCAAAGTTAACTCACCGTACGCCACTGTCAACATTTCAAGAATTTTTGAACACTTAATACCATTTTTTACACAAAAATTAATACAAACTCTTTGCTCCATTATTTTCAACAGCAAAAAATCGCCGAGCACGCAAACACGAGTCTAACCTTTATGCCTCTCATATAAAAACAACACATGCTATATAGTCAAAACTGTGAACATATGATCGTGACGAGTGTACCAACACACACAAAAAAAAATTGTGAAATTAGAGTGTACAGAGCGCGCGAAAATCAAAAAGTCACCTTACTTTTTGATCACACCTCGCATTTAATGCAAGTATCAACATTTATCTTCTATTTATTTATTTGTATCGTACCATTCCGGAGTTACTTAATACAAAACGCAGATACTATTATGTATAAAAATCACGGATTATATTTGTTGTTTAAAATAATGCATGCTTATAAATAATTATATATATTTTAATATAAGTGGGCATATTCTTTACGTAATCATATATAATTATATAAATGCATGTGAAAACTATATGATAGTTATATACTCGTATAATAATTGCACATGATTTTCTGTAATCATTATACATATATTGTACAATTGTTAAAAATATAAAAAGTAAAATATTTAAACTCTGTAGAGGCATATATAAATGGAGAAGAGGAAGACAAAGAATAGGTAGCTAGCGCGCAGAATTGTGTGGATAGATGCATGGATTTTAGAATATTGTGAACCAAGACTCCTTCTTGGCAATTTTTTATAAACTAAAGAGTAATATATATCATATCTATACATACGAGGTGTGGCAGAAAAGTAATGAGACTGATTTCTTTTTGCAACAATTTTTGTTTTATTTTTATACATTAATATTATTCCTCTCAAAGTAGTTTCTTTGGGAACTATACATCGGCAGCTATACATCGGCGAACGAGTTATTTTCAGTCTTCGTAGCACTGTTGAAAGGCCTCAACTAGAATTACCTTCAACTCCTCAGTTACGCTCCTTTGGTTATCGATAGTACCAAGACGTCCTTTTAAATAATTTTTTTATCTTGGAGAACAAAAAAAGTCACACGGATTGAGATTCGGCAAATAGGGGGGCTGAGAAACTACAGAATTTATTTTTTTCTTTTTTTGGAAATCCCTTTTTCCTTTCTTTGACGATAAAAGGGATTTCTGTGGTTTCCCAGCCCCTCTATTTGCCGGATTTCAGTATGTGTGACTTTTTTTTGTTTCCCAAGGTCAAAAACTACTTAAGAACGTCATCTTGGTACTATCAATAATATCCAAAGAAGTGTAACCAAGGAGCTGAAGATGATTTCAGTTGAATCCTTCCAGCAGTGCTACGAAAACTGGAAACAACGCTTCCGCCGGTGTATAGCTGCCCAAGAAAATTACTTTAAGGAAAATAACATTGATATATAAAAATAAAATAAAATTGCTGCAAAAAAAATTAGTCTCATTACTTTTCTGCCACGCCTCGTATACTATATAACTGTATATAATTATATAGTTATATATATTGGGTGTACAAGTATGGCTTTACGGATTATTTGATTAAAAAAGTGCATTGATTTGAAACATAAAAATAATTGTTACTTTATTCAAAATATGCTCTATCGGAAGCTAAAACCTTGGCCCATTTTTTAGGCAATAACTTGATTCCACGCTGATAAAAGTCTGGTTGTTTTAAAACAATCCAGCTATCAAACTAATTTTTAATTTCTTCATAAGAACTGAACCGCTCTCCAGAAAGAGCCGACGCTATTGACCGGAACAAATGGTAATCTGAGGGAGCAATGTCCGGTGAATACGGCGGGTGAGGTAGAATCTCCCAATTCATTCTTTCTAAATAATTTTTGACGGATCCATGAATATGTGGTCTAGCGTTGTCATGCTGTAAAATTATCTTGTCATGTCTATTCTCTTATTCCTGTCATTTTTCCTTTAGAGCTCGGTTCAAACGTATTAATTGTAGTCGGTATCGTTCACCAGTAATAGTTTCAGATGGTTGCAATAGCTCATAATACACTACACCCTTCGTATCCCACCAGATACACAGCATAACCTTGCTGCCATGAATGTCTCGCGTTGGCGTTGATGGACCTGGTTTACCGGGCCTAACCCATGCTGGTTTGCGTTTAGGATTATCATAGTAGATCCATTTTTCATCACCAGTAATAATTCTATGTACAAAACCCTTTATTTCTTGTCGTTGCAGCAACAATTTGCATATGATTTTTCTTCTTTCAATGTCTCTTTCTTTTAATTAATGTGGCACCCAACTTTCTTGCTTTTGCACCATTCCTAATGCATGTAGACGTAAAAAATGCATTGTAAGGTAACATTTAATGCGGTTGCCAATTTTTTTTCTGTTTGACATGCATCTTTGTTAAGTAAAGCTTCCAATTGTGCATCTTTAAATTTTTTAAGTGGCTTTCCATGCTCTTTATCATTCAAATTAAAATCATTGCTTCTGAATCGTTTATACTATTTTTCACACATGCTTATTGATAGAGCATGTTCTTTGTAAGCTTCCACAAACAAACAATAACTTTCAGCTGCACTTCTTTTTAGAAAATATAGTGAAATAAAACTTCCCGCAAATGGCATTTTTTCGATACAAAATTCGACATTTTTAATGCAATAAAAATAATAGTTGTTTACACTGCAGATATATGACATGTACCTTTTTTGTTGGCAATAGATGTACCTTTCAAGTACATGTATTACCAACTTCAACATAACGTGAGGACTAATACCTTGCAAATAATTATGATGCACGGTTAATGAACACTGTTTATTAAGTTAGGTATACAAGTTAAGACGCACGCGTAGGAACAGATAGTGACTGCTAGAACGACGACCGTACACGACACACGTTAAGCGACGCTTACAAGAACGGGTCTGACAAAAAACTACTGAGCTTAGCAACTAGCGCTCGCTCGACCCCTTGACTCCTCCGCCTATGCGGTAGGAGGAAGGGAAAGCCGCTACAAACGTAGTAGGACTGTCGCCATCTATTGAAATTCCGTAAAATCATACTTGTACACCCAATAAATACGTAAAATTATTGTTACGACCGGGTGAATCGTTTTTTACTCTTGCACTTGCATACCTCAGTAACACACGCGTACACTAATAAAAGAACAGGCTTTTATTAGAAAGAACGACTTTATTGGCAAGACGAACTGACAACACCAAAAGTCCGAACATAACAACAACACGTCGCTAACGAGCGACAGTCTCTTCATTTAATCGATCTACACTTTACAACATTTATATATAAAAATGCTTAATTATATGTAATTACACAGGGCTCCGTTTTTAGACTTCTTTTTTGTTGTTTAAATAAACTTTATCATTTCCGATGTATTTTTGCTCATTAAACATGAATCCGGCAAGCAAATTGCTCCATCATGTTAGGTTTTTGAGAAAAATAAGATTAAAGACGCCAAAAACAACGTTCTTCAACATATTTGTAATTTTTTTGCTAGCAAAGTAAATTTTTTTCTACTTCCGTTTATGCCATCTTAAAGTATCAACTTTTATCTTTAAAATAGATTATTTTTAACGCCGTACGTTTTTCTTTTACCGAGTTTATCTCTGTCTAGTCATATCACGACCAACAATTTACTGGCCGACGTGGTTTCCATTGTTTGAATAAAATTGACTATTTTCCATGTATTTTTGCGCGCTAAACACGCATCTGGAAAGCAAATTGCTTTATTACGTCAGATTTTTGAAAAAATTGAAGTTAAAGTGTCAAAAATGACATTTTTTGAAATATTTGTCATTTTTTTTCTATCAAAGTAATTTTTTATATACTTCCGTTTATGTCACCATAAAGCGTCAACTTTTACTTTTAAAATAAATTTTTTTTTACGGCGTACGCTTTTCTTTTATCGAGTTAATCTCTGTATAGTCACACCACAACCAACGTTTCACTGGCCGACGTGGTTTTATTGTTTGATTAAAAATTACCATTTCCCATGAATTTTTGTCCGCTGAACACAAATCTAGCCAGCAAATTGCTATATAACGTCAGATTTTTTAGAAAAGTTAAAAGTGTCAAAAATGATCATTTTAATCTCACTATTTTAATTACACTTTTCTCAAAAATCTGACGTGGTAGAACAATTCGCTTATCATTGCAGATTCGTGTTAAGCGAACAAAAATACATGAGAAATGGTAACTGTTATTCAAACAACGGAAATCATGTCGGCCACTAAAATGTTGGCGTAACTACATGCACAGAGATTAAATTAATAAAACAAAAACGTACGCCATAAAAAATATACATATTTTAAAGGTAAAAATTGGCACTTTAAGATGGTGTAAGCGGAAGTAGAAAAAAAATTTACTTTGCTAACAAAAAAATCGCGAATATATCAAAAAACGTCTTTTTTACATTTAACATCACTTTTCTCAAAAACTTGACGTAATAGAACAATTTGCTTGCTGGATTCGTATTTAGCGCACAAAAATACATATGGTAACTTTAATCAAACAATAGAAATAACGTCGGCCATTAAAATGTTGGTTGTGGTGTAACTATACAGAGATTAACTCGGTAAAAGAAAAACGTACAACGTTAAAAAGATATTTATTTTAAAAATAAAAGTTGACACTTTAAGATGATATAAACGGAAGTATATAAAAAATTACTTTGTTATGAAAAAAATGACAAATATATCCAAAAATGTCATTTTTGACATTTTAACCTCACTCTTTTTAAAAATCTGACGTGATAGAGCAATTTTCTTTCCAAATTTGTGTTCAGCGTGCAAAAATATTACATGAGCTAAAAAGTTCCGGGACTTTTAATGAAAACAAGCGTTTTTGGGGCAAAGTTATATTTATTCCTCATAGTTGCCTAGTTAACAGGTGATATATTTCGTTTATTCGATGTATTGGATTACAAAAGATGACAGTTATATATATCGTTAGTCTGTCCCTTAAAACATATAATACTGAAAAGAGTATAGTTTCTTAAAAGTGTCGGCAAGTAGATTGACAAGGATGGAGAAATGAAATAATCCTAACTTGTAATGCGCATGCTCAGGTTATGTTGAATGTCCACTGCATACCCTTAATGAATCTTCTTAGGATATACTGTTTTGATCGGATTGATCCTATTCTGATCCAAAATGTAAAATCATCTATAGGATGTCCTTAGGACATTTGCAATTACCATTAAAATTAGTATATCCTATTCTAATATGAGAAAAAAAATTTTTTTATTACTAATAATATACAGCTAGCACGGCCATTTAAAAAATAAAAAATAAAAATTAATACAAATTCTTCTTCTACTAATTTGTTGCTAATTTACTGCTCAATTCCCAATTATGTTGCTCCATATCCAACCCCTAAAAAATGACCCCAAACAGTCGTACGTTAGCACAAGACAATAAAATTGATAATTGATGAGATATCTCGACTGATTACGATTCCTCGAATTTGTTGCCCGGAATTTTCAACAAATCCGATTTTGTTGCACCTTCGAGTCCTTAAAAACCACCCCTAGTCGCTCCATGTCAACACAACACTGCAAACATGCAAAATAGTAAGCTATCTCAACTGATTATATCTCCCTGATATTGTTGCTCGTAATTTTCAACAAATTCGCTTATGTTTCTGCACCCTCGACTCTCGAAAAGCCCCTAACAGTCCTACGTTAACACAATTTTACAAAATTGATAATTAATGAGATATCTTGACTGATTACGATTATCCGAATTTGTTACTCGTGATTTTCAACAAATCTTATTTTTTTTCTCCACCTTCGATTCTCAAAATAAACAACAAAATCGGATTGCATTTTTTGAGTGTTATACTGACGTACGGCAGTTAGAGGTAGCTTTTGGAGAGTCAAGGATGTAGCAACAAAATTGGATTTGTTGAAAATCGCGAGCAACAAATTTGGGGAATCGTAATCAGTCGAGATATTTCATTAATTATTAATTTTATTGTATTGTGCTAACGTACAACTGTTCAGAGTCGTTTTTTAAGGATTGGAGTGGAGCCACATATAATTGGAAATTGAGCAACTAATTAGCAATAAATTAGTAGAAGAAGAATCTGTATTGTTTTTTATTTTTTTAATGGCTATGTTAGCTTTAATCTCAAGTCAGCACAACCACTATTTTCTTCGAATTGACTGAAGCAACAAAATCCGGAATTAAGCAATTAGCATAAAAAAAACAGCAAATTTCTGTTCAAGTTTTATTCGATTGTGCTGCATTGGCTGGTTCAGCTTAATAAACGTCGTACCATATACTTATGAAAAAGTTTTTAATTATTTTTGGAAAGTGGAAATGTAACGTAAATTTATCATATACCGTTAAATTTGTAATAAAATAAGCTTTATGTTGTTTATAAAAAAAAATAAAAGTTTTGAAAACAATAAGTAAGTGGTGGAGGAAAATATATAAAAATATTTAAAACAAAAATATTTTTATCACTGTTATAAAGTACTTTCCAAGCCATTTAACTTTTAATTAAAACATTTTTTCTATTTTTTATAATTTCAACAATACACGCTTTGAAAGAAGAAAACCAATTCTTTTTTGGAATGTTTTACCCCTCAAAGTAAGATTGGACACGTGTAAAAAAATACGTGTACCTTATTTCGATCTGTACTACAACGGCTATTAAAGGCTCGTGTAAATCTGAGGCAGATACTTCTAAGAGTTTTTTTGTAAGTTTTGATACTCGATTAATTAGAAATATTATAGCTGTGTTATAAATAAATTATTTAGAAATATATAATTAATCCATATATGGGACATTCCACGTGAAAGGGGTCCACCTAAAAATAAACTGTTTGAGATTTTTAAAATGATAATAAAAACATGTTAGTGGATGTATTGTATAACGATAAAAAACTAAGCAATATATGCCTTGCGACAAAGATATTGAAGACTATCGTTTAAATTTAAAAAAAATTTTTTTTAACACTTTTAGCTAAAATTAAAAAATTTTTAGAAACATGATTTTTTTAGGATTTTTCCCGTACTTTCAGATAAAAGTATTAATTTTAGTGACAAAAATTTAATAGTATCAAAAAAAGTAATTTTTTAGTTTTAAATAAAAAAATGAACAATTTTATCCATTTTTTAAAATCTGTAAAAATCCTCAAAAATACTTCAATACATGTAAAATATTGTGCCATAAAGCAAATTTTGGGATTGCAATGGGATCCTCTCGAAAACAAATATTTTTTTCAATACAAAACTATAATTTCAGCCAAAAGCTAGATAATATCAATTTTTATTGGCCAATTACTTAGTACTACGTAAATAACATATTTCTAACAAATAACTATAAAATAAAAAAATAGTTGTGACTGCATTATATATTATTTAGACATATTTATTTATTTATTTTTTGGAAAAAAGACTTGTTCCTCATCAAAACTGAATTTTTTTTAATTAATTGGTCTTCTCTCGCAGAAATAATCGTATGATATTTTAATGTATCCGGAATTGTTTTCGCTAATGCGAATCTTGGTTCCAAAAACTTACTTAATTTGTCGTGATTTGTCTTTGAACTAACAAGGAAACACAGGGAAGTGTCCGCCTCAGATTAAAACGAGTTTTTAATATGTTGTAGTACAGATAAAAATAAGGGACACGTATTTTTCTATACGTGCCCATACGCACTTTAAGGGGGTGAAACACTTTGAAGAAAATCGGTTTTTTTCTTTCGAAGCGTATGCCGTCGAAACTATAAGAGATAGAAAAAAATGTTTCAAATGAAAGTTGAATGGATCGAAGAGTAATTTATAACAGCGGAAAAAAAATTTTTTTTTTAATTTTTTTTAATACTTTCCCCCACCACTTACCTACTTTTTTTCAAAATTTTTATTTTTTTTATAAGCAAAATAAAGCTTATTTTATTACGAATTCAATGGTATATGATAAAGTTACGATACAACATTCCCATTTTCCAAAAATAATTAAAAACCTCTCTATACGCACGGTACGCGCACCCGCCCGCGCGTTCGTGCGCTACGGAAGTGACTCCCTTCGATTTCGACGTGCTTTTAATATGTTGTACAGATTAAAATAAGGGACACGTATTTTTTACACGTGTCTTAATACACTTTTAAGTGTGAAACACCTCTTTGAAGAAAATCGGATTTTTTCTTTCGAAGCGTGTATCGTCGAAACTATAAGAGATAATAAAAAAAAAAAACTCCCGACTGCTGCCAAAAGTTGGTTTAATAACAAGAATTAAAAAGTTTAAGATTAGAAACTAATTAATAACAAAAAAAAATTAAAAATTTAAAAAACAATTTTAAAAATTATAAAGTTAATTAAAATTAAATAAAAATTAAAAAATTAAAAAGTTAATTACAAAAATTACAAAAATAAGAAAAAACCAATAAATTAATAAAAATTAACTAAATTAAGAAATTTAGTAAAAAATTGGAAATAAAAAACAAATTAACATAAAAACAGAAAATCAACAAAACTAAAAAATAATAATAAAAAGATTGCTTTAAAAAGTTTGAAATAAAAATTAATTAAACAATTAAAATAACAACAAAAAAAAACTACGGATACTAAAAAATAGTTTTAAAAGTTTGAAATAAAAATTAATTAAAGCAAATACTAATACTTGACATTTTAAATGCTAATTATATTTTTAGCACATTATTGTACCAATTAAAAATTAAAATTAAAATTTACACTTTGTATAATAAAATACTTTTTTTTTCAATAATAAATTGTACTTAACCATCAGTCGGGAGATGTTACGCTGAATGTTATAACTATTCAGGATATAATGTAATGTTATATTTATTTATTAGCGTGGCGTCTCCCGACTGCTGGTTAAGTACAATTTATTATTGAAAAAAAAGAGTATTTTATTAAACAAAGTGTAAATTTCAATTTTAATTGGTACAATAATGTGCTAAAATATAATTAGCATTTAAAATGTCAAGTATTAGTATTTCCTTTAATTAATTTTTATTTCAAACTTTTAAAACTATTTTTTAGTATCCGTAGTTTTATTTTTTGTTGTTATTTTAATTGTTTCATTAATTTTTATTTCAAACTTTTTAAAGCAATCTTTTTATTATTATTTTTTAGTTTTGTTGATTTTCTGTTTTTATGTTAATTTGTTTTTTATTTCTAATTCTATACTAAATTTGTTAATTTAGTTAATTTTTATTAATTTGTTGGTTTTTTCTTATTTTTGTAATTTTTGTAATTAACTTTTTAATTTTTTAATTTTTATTTAATTTTAGTTAACTTTATAATTTTTTAAATTTTTAATTTTTTTTGTTATTAATTAATTTTTTATCTTAAACTTTTTAATTCTTGTTATTAAACCAACTTTTGGCAGCAGTCGGGAGTTTTTTTTTATTATCTCTTATAGTTTCGACGATACACGCTTCGAAAGAAAAAACCCGATTTTCTTCAAAAGAGTGTTTCACCCTTAAAAGTGTATTAGGACACGTGTAAAAAATACGTGTCCCTTATTTTAATCTGTACAACATATTAAAGGCACGTCAAAATCGAAGGGAGTCACTTTTGTAGCGCACGAACGCGCGGACGGGTGCGCGTATCGAGAGACTTTTAATTATTTTTGGAAAATGGGAATGTTGTATCGTAACTTTATCATATACCGTTGAATTCGTAATAAAATAAGCTTTATTTTGCTTATAAAAAAAATAAAAATTTTGAAAAAAAATAGGTATGTGGTGGGGGAAAGTAATAAAAAAAATTTTTTAAAAAAATTTTTTTTTCCGCTGTCATAAATTACTCTTCGAGCCATTCAACTTTCATTTAAAACATTTTTTTCTATCTCTTATAGTTTCGACGGCATACACTTCGAAAGAAAAAAACCGATTTTCTTCAAAGGGGTGTTTCACCCCCTTAAAGTGCTTATGGGCACGTATAAAAAAATACGTATCCCTTATTTTTATCGGTACTACAACATATTAAAAACTCGTTTTAATCTGAGGCGGACACTTCCCTGTGTTTCCTTGTAATTGTTGTCTCTTTCATATCATTTTTACCCAACGTGTACAATAACTCAGAGTCTGAGGATTACACTTCTTTGCAAAATAACTTTTCTTACTAATTGTTTAAAATTTCCACCAATACCATCACAGACATCTTTCTCATGTGCTAAAGTGAAGAAGTGCCATTTGGCCGTGATATCAAAAAATCTTGCGCAGGTAAAACAAATTATAATTCTTAAATTATAATTATTAAATTAGAATTTTCTTTACCATATGCGTGATTTTTTTGGTATCACGGCCGAATGGCACTTCTTTGTTGCAGCACGTGGGAAAGGTCTCTGTGATGGTATTGGTGGAAATTTTAAACGATTAGTAAAAGAAGCTACTTTGCAAGGAAGTGCAAGGAAGTAATCTTCAATGCTGAGGTATTGGCATTGAGGTATACACGTTGGCTAAAAATGATATGAAGGAGACAACAATTATATTTAGTTCGAAGACAAATCACAACAAATTAAATAAGTTTTTAAAACCAAGATTTGCATTAGCAAAAACGATTCCGAGTATATTAAAATAACATTATTCCTGCAATTATTCTTGCGAGAGAAGATCAATTAAGGCTCTTGACTCTTCAGGCAAGAACTCCGCGTTGACGGTAGCGACATTCCGTTGCGGATAAAATTAGAACTAATACACGTGAAACGTGACAGATTGACAATGAGATGTTGTCGTGCATGTCATTTTGTTATTATGTGTTTTATTGTGAAAATATGACTTGTCTCGTATTTATCAAATTCGTAAAAATGGACCGCAGGTAAAGTTTCTTTGAATTTTATATACATAAAAGTACATTTTTCACTTCTCTCAATAGCTATCCATTTTCTGTAGGCGTCACTTTACGAAAAAAGGATAATCGTGACCGATATTTAGAAGTGGTTTAAAATTATCTGATTATTCTGTTTTATCCAAATTGGTTTCATTTACAAATGGCATGTTTGACAAAATTATGTGACCATGTGTCTTTTTGTTTCAATAGTTTCATTTTACATGTTTTTTACGACTATTTACTGACTGTTAGGTGGAAAAGGGTAGTCGTGATCAATATTTAGAAGTATTTTAAAGCTATCTGCTTAGTCTGTTTTATCGAAATTGGTATTATTTACAAATGGCATGTTAACAAAATTACGTGTTATTTCACGCAATTTCTTGTTTCTGTCGTCACGACTTTAATATGGCCGCGGCAAGTACTCAGAAGCCTTAATTAAAAAAAAAAATTCAATTTTGATGAGGAATAAGACTTTTCAAAAAAAATAAAGAAAAAAATAATTAAGTCTAAATAATATATAATGCAGACGTCACAACTATTTTTTATTTTATAATTATTTGATAGAAATATGTTATTTACGTAGTACTAAATAATTGGCAATAAAAATTGATATTATCTAGCTTTTGGCTGAAATTATAATTTTGTATTGAAAAAAATATTTGTTTTCGAAAGAATCCCATTGCGATCCCAAAATTTGCTATATGACACGGTATTTTATATGTATTGAAGTATTTTTAAGAATTTTTTCAAATTTTTAGAAATAGATAAAGTTGTTCATTTTTTATTTAAAATTAAAAAATTACTTTTTTTTATTCTAATAAATTTTTGTCACTAAAATTAATATTTTTATCTGAAAGTACGGGAAAAATCCTAAAAAAATCATGTCTCTAAAAATTTTTTTATTTTAGCAAAAAATGTTAAAAAAAGAAAAATTTTTTTTTAATTTAAACGATAACCTTTAATATTTTTGATGCAAAGCATATAATGCTTATTTTCCTTATCAGTAACTTTATACAATACATCCACTAACATGTTTTCATTATCATTTTGTAACATTACGCCCCTCCATCGCACCGCCGCACAAGACCGACAAACCGTCCGACGCACCGCAGCCGAGCACGTGCGTGCGCTTGGCTTACTATAGTACAACCACGTGCTACCACGCGCGACCGATACGCCACGCGCCGCGTTCGGTAAGCGTTCCCACTCCGGCCGGCTCGACCGCGCGCGCTGATTGGTGCGTCCAGCCGCGCGGAACCGTATACAAGCCGGTAGTGAGCAACCGAAAGGAAATCAACAGGTGGTGGTGGAGGTGGCGGTGGTGGCGGTGGTGGCGGTGGTGGCGGTGGTGATGGTGGTGGTAGTAGTGGTAGTAGTGGTAGTAGTGATAGTAGTAGTAGTAGTGGTAGTGGTAGTAGTAGTAGTAGTAGTACTTTCTTCTTTTTACAGGGTACACTGTGGACCTCCGCTCCGCTTACAAAATACCTATGCTTTACGCATTTTTTTATTCCGCACGAAAGAGAAGAAAGAACAAAATACACACTTATCCATCCATACTCATTCTTTGGACCTCCATTTCCGCCGCATTTTCCTTCTTTCCTTCCATATTTCTATTCATTCTAAGCCAACCTCCTCTCCTCCAGTTTCTTCATCCAAACCTCTCCCTCCCCCTCTCACCTAAAACCTCTTCTACCATCTCCTGCCATCCCTTTTCCATTCCACAATCCGTGCATTCCTCCCATATATGTTCCCACGTTTCCTCTCCCCATCCACATATCCTACACTTTCTTTCCTTTTTCTCTTCCAGTATTTACCTCCTTTCATACAGTCTTCTAACCTAAACTTCGCAATTCTTTTCCATCTTTCCTCCTTCTTCAAGTACTCCGACACCTCCTACCCCTTCACTCTGTTATATCATCTGTTAAACCTCGAGCTCTTAATTCTTTCCCACCTTTTCTTTTCCTGCCGCATCCTCTCTCTTGCTACCACCTTTTCCCCCCTTAATCCTCTCTCTTTTCTTAACTTTTTTATCTCTTTGATATTCCTTAGCTCTTTTTTTCATAGAAACCTCTTCTTTCTTCCCCCTATTTTTTCATCACCTTTCCCTTTTTTGCTCTACCTCTTATTTCTTCCTAACACAACCTTGCCAACCTCCCCTCCTCCTCCTTCTCATAGTTCCTTTTCATAACTCCATGCCCTTCCTCTTAATTTTTTCCTCTGCATCTCCTCTTTTACCATGTAGCCCGGTGTGTACCTTCCCACCCCTATTATCCATTTCAAATACCTGTCCTGTATCCTCTCTACCCCTTCCCTTTCTTTCCGCGCCCAAATTTCTGCACTATAGCTAACTACCGTCCACACCAATCTATCAAATAACCACATTCTTTTAACCCAGTCCTTTCCAAATTTCCTCTTTCATATTCTTCATACCTCTCTCATCACCACCGCTCCTTTTTGACTCTCTCCTCTACATGCTCTTTCTGTCCCCTATTTGCCATCATCATGTATCCCACATATTTATACCTTTTCACTTCCTCTATTTCATTTTCTTTCCATTTCTATATTGTCTTCTTCTGTTTCCCATCCCCTCTTCTACACCTCATCACTTTTGTTTTCTCCACATTTACCTCTAATCTTTTCTGTTCTACATATCCTTTTAATGTTTTCATCAACCCTTTCATCTCTGCTTTATCTTCTGCCACCACCGCCACATCATCCGCATACGCCAGGAAATAGATTTTTTTCCTTTTACCTTTACTCCCTCCAATCCCCCCTTTTCTAACTCCTCATCCAAATCCGCTAGCAGTAGTGTGAACATGCATGGGCTCAACGGACATCCCTGTCTCACTCCTTTACCTTTCCAAAAGTTTTTCCCCTCTCTTTCCCTCACACTTATTCTACTTATTGTCTCCTTCAAAACTTCCTCACACCTCACCATCAGACTCTCTCTCACTCCCTTCCTCCTCATTATCTGTACCAGTATCTCCCTATCCACTGAGTCAAACGCTGCTTTTATATCCACAAACATAACTACTATTTTGCCTTTTGTTTCCGCCATTTTCTTATTTATTAAATAATTTAACACGTATATGTGGTCTATCGTTCCTATTCATCTTCTGAACCCCGTTTGACTCTGTAATAATATCCCTTTATTCTCCACTTCTTCCTTCAATCTCTCCGCCAAAACCGCCGCGTACACTTTATAAGCCGTTTGCGTAAGCGTAACCCCCCTATAGTCTTCTACGTTTTCCCCCTTCCCCCTTTTTACTATTGGTATCACTATCCTTTCTCTCCATTCTTCCGGCCATCCTTCTCCCTTCCACACTCTGTTGCATATCTCCCAAAGCCATTCCCTTATTTCTTTTCCCCCGTACTTCTGTACTTCATTCATAATCCCATCCCCTCCTGCCGCTTTTCTCTCCTTTATTTTCATTATCGCCCTACTAATTTCCTCTCTAATAATCTCTTCTTCCTCTTCTACACCTCTCTCCATTACCACCTCTTTTATCCTTCACTCCACTTCCCTCAGTACCCTTCTAAAGTGTTTTTCCTACTTTTCTATTTCAATCCCTTCCCTAACTCTCTTTCTCTTCCTCCTTCCTTTATTCACTACCTTCTACACATCTTTTTTGGATCTTATTCCTTTTATTTCCTTTTCCCATCTTTTCCTTTCCCTTTTCTTCTTCTCCTCACAATGTTCCCTGTACCTCCTCCTCATTTCTTTATATTTTTTCCCCTTTCCCCACCTCTTCCTCCACCTCTTTAATTTCTCCATAACCTCCTTTTTCCTATCCCTACATTCCTCATCACACTATCCTCTCCGTTCCTTCTTCTCTTTTTTCTCTATTTTCTCTAATGCCACTTTTACTCTTCTCTTCATTTTCCTCCAAATCTCCCCTACCTACCTACTTTCTCTCCCTTCGACTTTCCCGGTCCTCTCTTTCCCTCCATCCTCTCTCTACCCATGCCGTTATCGGCTGATGGTCGGAGTCCACCCAATCTTCCACTTTCATCTTCTCCACCTTCCTTCTTGTTTCTTCATTCCTAATCACGTAATCTATTGCGGTCCCTCCCTTCCTTGCTGTATACGTCCATTCCCCTCTTCATCTCCCTTTACGCTTCCATTCAATATCGATCATCCCAATTCTTCTATATAACCACATAATTTCTTTCCTTCTCTATTCACTTTTTCATCCTTCGAGCTCCTCTTTCCCTGCTCTACCCCTTCCTCTTTATCCTCACTTATTCTTCCCCCTTCTTTCCCCGTCCATTGAAATCCTCCCCTATTAACACCCTTACCTTTTCCTCTCTATCCTCCATCCACTCTCTCAGCTGCCCCATTTTTTCCTCCAAATCTCCATTCACATACACTACTATTAGCCTCCACCACTCTCCCCCTAAATTGACTTTTACTGCTTGTAATCCCTCCTCTTTTTTTCCTTATCATCCTTTTCTCTCCCTATCTCTTCCCTTATCCCCATAATCATTCATCCCATTGCCCTTTCTTTCTTATTCTTCCTTGCCGCCTCTTGCACTTCCCACACGTATCCTTTTGGCAACCATTTTCGCACTCTTTCCCATCCCTTCTTCTATAACCAAGTCTCACTCAAGAACATCACATCACATTCTTTTAGTCTCTCCTTGAAATCCTTCTCTTTGTTTTCCATCTTCTTCTTTCTTATTCCTCTTTTTTTCCTGCGCTTCTCATATTCTATTTTTCCTTCTTCTTCCTCTTCTTTCTCTTCCGCTGTTCACCACCATACTAAAAATCCCCTTCTCATATTCTATATTTCCTTCTTCTTCCCCTTCTTTCTCTTCCGCCGTTCACCACCATACTAAAAATCCCCTTTTTCTCTTTCCCCCTCTCTACTCTCCTCTATCCTCCCCTTCCATTCTCCTACTTCTTTTCCGTGCCATTCTTTTAACTCATCCTTAATCTCATCCCCTACCCATAATTTCTCCTCAATCCATATTTTCATATATCTTACTCTTACTTACCTACCTTCCCTCCTTCTCCTTTCCGCTTCCTTTCTTATTATATCCTTCTCTCCTTTTGTGTCAGATCATCTACTATCCACTCCCTTCTTTCCCTCAACTTCACTTTTCCTTTTATCACTTCTATTTTCTCCTTTACACTCGCTAATCTTACCCATACCATTTCCCTTCCCTCCTTATCTTTCTTCCTTATACTCCTTATCCCTTTCGCTTTCGCTGTCGTCCCCATCGCCCCCACTATCTCTTCTATCTTTTTTCTTAAACCCTCTATCCATTTCTTATTTACTTTCACTTCTTTTATGATTATATTTCTCTTCCTTTCTTCCCTTTTTCTCTTTTTCTTCTCTTACTCTATTCTCTTCATCCTTTTTTCTAATTCTTTTATCTCTCCCTTTCTCTTTCTCTCTATGTGCTTTATCTTTTTTTCCTTCTTCTTTTCCTCATCCCTTTCCTCTTTCTTCTTTCTTCCCCTACCTTTCTCGATCTCTTCCACTCTTTTCTTTAAACTCTATAATTTTTTTCTCATATCTTCCATCCACTCCCTCATCTTTGCTTTTCCTTCCTTTACTTCTCTTAATTCCGCTTTAATTTCCTTAAATCCCTTCCTGACCGCCCTTAATATCTCACTCAACCCCCCTTCTTCTTGCTTTTCCGGTTGCTTTTCCAGCTGTTTTTCCGGCGATCTCAATAAACTTTTCTTAAAAATATCTGTCTGTAATGCATCTATCTCCTTCCCTTTTTTCTCCTCTCTTAAACGCATCTATCAGTGACAGATTGTATACGCTATCCATCATCAAACCTTCTTCTTGGCTCGGTCTTCCCACCTTCCTCTTCTCCTCCCTTTTCCTCTTTTCTACTTTTTTTCCCTTTTTTCTTCTTTTTCTTCCTTCATCTCGTCTTTCTTTTAACCTGCTAACTTTCCCTATTCAAAAGTTTATTTACTTGCAATCGGGTTAAAAAAAATTTTTTTTTATTGAATTCTTTTTTTATTTATACAGGGTGTCAGGTAACTACCGCCCGTGGTTTCGTGGATTGATAGATCAAGTAAAACTGAACAGAAAAGTCCTGTACCATTTTTTAATCTCTTGGAGCATTCACTCTGGTAGAGCGGCCCGACCTGGCTGACTGAAAAAACCGAAAGCCCTTTCAAATAGAACTTACCGTTACCAGAAGAGCGTTCGCAGACACACGCTACCACCGTCGACCCTGAAAAGGATCAGGACACACCTCTGCTGCAGCGCTTTTCGAAACTACATCGCCTGCTACGAGTGACCGCCTGGTGTTGTCGTTGGCTCGAGGCGAGCGGAATACAATGCACTTCATCTGTTTCAGGTACTCCACTCACACCACGGGAAATTAAGAAAACGCGTCGTTGCTGTATACGCTGTGTGCAGAGTAAATGGTTCTGAGATAAAACGCTGGCGCTTTCCAAAGGGCGCTTTCGTTGCCAAGACGCAGCTTGCTGGTGAAGCTGATTCCATTCAGGGACAAACACGGAATCATTCGGATCGGCGGGCGGCTTAAGCACGCCGTTTTCAATCCTGACGAGCGACATCCTGTAATCCTGCCTCGCGGGCTTCATTTTACAACGTTTGTAATTGAGGCCTGCCACCAGAGGACTTTGCATGGAGAAGTGCAGCTAACCCTGGGACAGCTCGGCCAACGATACTGGGTGCCCGGTGGACGCCTTAAAGTTTGGCGCCTCATCCACCAATGCATTCCCTGCGTGCAATGGCGGGTGGCCTCTCCTCAACTTTCAATGGGTCAGCTTCCAAAGTCCAAGATGACAGCATTGCGACCATTCAATCACTGGCGTAGATTATGCGGAACTGGTCATAGTTCGTACAGCACCAAAGAAGGCCTTCTTCTGCATCTTTATCTGCCTCGCCACCAGAGCTGTCCATCTCGAGCTGGCATCCGACTACTCCACAAATGCTTTCATGGCCGCCTTTCGACGGTTCGTCTCACGTCGCGGGGTGTGTCGATGTACAGCGACAGAGGCACAAACTTTGTGGGCGCCAATGCTCAACTCCAAGCACTTTTCCGAGCAGCAGTAGAGGACAACGGGCAGCTGAACTTCTGGCAAACAAGGGCGTCGAATAGAGATTCAACCCTCTAGCCACTCTTCATTTTGGAGGTATCTGGAAGGCAGCCGTCTGTTAAACACCACCTCCGGAGAGTCATCGGCGAGGCGACTTTGACTTTTAAGGAGCTGACCACGGTTCTGGCACAAATTGAGGCATGCCTGAACTTTTGTCCATTGCAGGCCTTATCCAACGACCTTGCAGACATCGCAGCTTTAACTCCGGGACACTTCTTAACAAGTGCTGTGTCTTAACAAGACGCTAACGTCTGTGCCGGAGCCGCCTCTCTTCTTTGAGCCACTCAATCACCTGACGCGATGGCAGTGCTTGCAGCGTATGCGTGACGACTTCTGGAATAGATGGTTGAGGGAATACCTGCAGACTCTCAACACCCGGACAAAGTGGTAGAAACCAAAGATCAACCCCGACGTCCGTGAGCTGTGCTCGTTCGCGGAGAACAAACGCCCCCGAGTGGTTGGCTTCTGACACGGATCACAGCTGTACATTCTGGCGACGACAGACAGGTTCGCGTGGTCCACCGTTTGGACCACATCTTTTTCATTAAAACGACCGATTACCAAAATCGTCATTCTTTCGAAGGCTAAATTCACCCACCGCAAATCCGGCAAATGCATGAATTTAAATTATTGTATATATATATATATATATATATATATATGCACACATATATATAAATATTTTGCACAGTCATAAGGTTTGTAATGTTTTGTTAACAATATACAACAAGGCGGGCGACAATGTTCAAGATCCTGCTCCAGTTTATCTACATACAATTCGTTAATTTTGTATCGCGATAAATAATTACATTTATTTGGAGCACCGTTTAGATGACGCATGTGAGACAAAAGAAAGAGCCATCAATTTGGCCACAGGACATTGCTAAATATGGTAATGGTTTAGAAACATTACCATATAAGGCAACAATTTGCAGCTCGCAGCACGTTAAACAAGAAATTCGCGCTTACACTCGTATATAAGAAATAGGGCTCAAGCCTTCACTCTCTCTGTTTGTACTCGGTCAGCAAACATTGCGCCACGCGTCTCATAATTATAATTGTGTTTATATTATCTTTTATTCTTCCTTCAATTTTGATAAATTAAAATTACCTTTTCTTTTACTAATATCGCGTTCTCGCCCTTCACTCTCCCTCCTCACATACGCCGCAGTTAGCTTACATTCGGCGGATATCACGAGCTCGAACAAATATAATTCGTAATTTTTACAGTATCTGCGTTTTGTACTAGATACTACTGTACTAGATGAACTCTTGCAGGGTACGATTAAACAACAAAGCATGTAAAATTGATTACAAATTACAAATAAATAAAAGATGATAAAAGTTCATATAAATTACCCAAAAAAAACTTTTTATATAAAATTATATATCATTAGTTATAAAATAATGCATATTAATGTTCAATTATTTATATTTTAATATAAGTGGTTATATTTTGTATATAATTATATATATTAATTGTACAACTTACAAGGGAAGGATCAGGTGAATCACCCTGGGACTTCGATCCCAATTTTTTTAGTTATTTTGGAGACGAAAAAAAGTTTACGTCTCCCGGCGTTTGATTGAATAGGCCTTAGTTTCGAAATAATAAATTTGTGAAAATTGGCCATACCGCGGCGCGCCATACGATTGTGAAGCAAGCACCTAACGCACGAAGCCGACTGCACTAGTTGGGAGAACAGTTACCTTCCCGGTAACCGTTCTCCCAACCAGTGCAGTCGGCTCCGTGCGTTAGGTGCTTGCTTCACAATCGTAAGATCCGGATTCGCTTCCGGATGTGTGCAATATTTTTTTTATTTTTTTTAATAAGTGTATTTATTTATCTTGATGATATTGATATAGTATGCAAATTTCTAAAATAGAAAATTTAATTTAATATCACTTTCTAAACATTAATTTAAATTTAATTTGAAGGGAATTTGAATTCAAGTAATAATATTTGAAATAATACATAGGTAATAATAATAATATATAAGTTATTTGAAATGGATAACATATAAAGAGAACGTATCTAAATTTTCAAATTGTTTAAATTTAACACTGGTATTCTTCTTCTATGATTAATTATTTTAAAAACTAAAATTTTAAAATACTGTTAATATTATTTCCAATTAAATTTTAAATTAAACAATTTAAAAATTTAAATACGTTGCCTTTATATGTTATTCATTTCAAATAACTTATATATTATTATTATTATTACCTATTTATTATTTCAAATATTATTACTTGAATTCAAATTAAATTTAAATTAATGTTTAAAAAGTAATATTAAATTAAATTATTTATTTTAGACAATTGCTTACTATATCAATATCATCAAGATAAATAAATACACTTATTAAAAAGAAAAAAAAAATATTGCACACATCCAGAAGCGAACCCGGATCTTACGATTGTGAAACAAGCACCTAACGCACGGAGCCGATTGCACTAGTTGAGAAAATAGTTACTGGGAAGACTCATATGGCGCGCTGCGGTATAGCCAATTTTCACAGATTTATTATTTCAAAACTAAAGCCTATTCGATCAACGCTGGGAGACGTAAACTTTTCTTTCGTCTTCAGAGTAACTAAAAAAATTGAGATCAAAATCCCAGGGTAACTCACCTGATCCTCCCCTTGTTAGTTCGGTTTGTTTTCAAAAAATGGCTCTGGGTGCTATAAATGGTTGACGGCAACAGCTCTGATTTTTGCTGTATTGTGAAGTGTCAACAGCTGTCAACCAAATATTGTTTACAAGCCTTTGAGTTTTGCACAATAAGTTTAATTTTTACTGCGTTGAAAATGTCGAGTTTTGTTCCAAATAAGTACCATTTGCGAAAAGTTTTATACATATATATATTGCCATTTTTATATAAATAAATTATTTGTTTCATTGCTTGTATACTTATTGTAATCAAATAATGTATTATTTGGTTGAAAGTTATTACTTTAAATAATAGTGTTTCTGACAACTAATAGAGATTGTTTTCAAAAAAACAAAATTTTTATTTAAACAAATAATATTTTGTATAAACATATTATTTCAATAAAACAAATTTTAGTCAAATAAATAGAAATACTGAATTTAAAGAAACCTTTTTCTGTGTGTATGTGTAATTTTACAATTAAAAGTATAAATGCATATGATTTACGTTTAGTTTCTCCGACTCCTAATAATTGTAAAAAAATGACCAGATAGATGTATATTTTTCTTCTTTTCTATCTTTCGGATTTAGATATTCTATATGACTAACTTCTACGTTGCACAACGTCATATTAATTTTTATCTGGTCATCGTATCTTTCTGCGAGGCCGTCCACTTGTTTGCGGCAATAACTTTTTTCGCAGTTTGCATTTTTTGGTGTTTATTACACCACATTTTTCTGTATATTAAGCAGTTTTTCATGCCTAGTTTCCTATGTAGCACAATTATTGGAAACAATGAACACCCATAATGAAACATATTGATACAAATACAAAAAAAAAAAAAAACACTTTTGCACAATTTTTATGTCTTGCTTTGGATTGCTTTGCAAACTGACTGGCTCTATGTATTAAAAATCAAAACTTAATTTACATTATTAAACTAATAAAACATATTGCAAAATTTCCTACTTTGGAATTCGCTGATGCTGATAACTTGTTGAACTTCTTGTTATTTTCCGGTTATCTTCCACTTATTTTTTGCTTATTTTCGCGCTTTGGAAATTTGTAAAATGCCAGCATAGCAATAAAATGATTTCTTGTTGCTATGCGTAGATACAGCTACAACATCCGTTATGGAAAAAAAAACGGAGTTAAAAGTGGTGGAAAAAAGTATACAAAAAATTTGAAAACTAATTTTTTTTTACACTGTTATAAAGTACTCTTCGAGCCATTTAATTTTCAATCAGAATATTTTTTTTATTTTTTATAGTTTCGACGATACACATTTCGCAAGAAGAAAACCGATTTTTTTCAAAGGAGTGTTTCATCCCTAAAAGCGAGATTGAGTATGTAAAAAAGTACGTGTCCCCTATTATGATCTCTACGACAACGTATTAAAGACGCGAAGAAAGATACTTCCATAGTGCACGGACGGGTGCATGTACTATGCGTTACAGAGTGGTTTTTAATTATTTTTGGAAAATGGAAATGTCGCATCGTAAAGTTAATAAATTTGCATTGAATGACATCCATAAAACTTGATTATTTGGACTAGTAATAATTAACAAAATAATAATAAAATTAATAAAATAAAGTTAATAAATTTGCACAGGATCTGATCATCTATGCAAATTTATTAACTTTATTTGTATGAATAATATAATCAAAGATCTTAAAAGTACAAAAATATTATAGAATAGTAGAAAAATGTGTATACTGAAGAAATTTTATCAAGTTAAAAAATTTAGTTTAGTTTATTTAACAACTTTTTTTCTTAGAGCCTCAGTTGAAATTTTCATTTAAAAATTCGGAGTTCTGCTATGAGTTCTGGCAACTCTTCGGAAGAGTTCTTTTTCTATAATCAATTAAGAATTTTAAAACTCTTTGGGCAACTAAAACTATTCTTATCATTTTGAAAAGTTTTCATAAAAGTGGAATCAATTTTATACAGTTGGTTGTTGAACGCATCTCAGAGGAAGCTAATTGTTACTAAGCAATAGTCTTTTGCCGCGCGCTGGTCCTTAGCCGCTGTTCCTTCGCGTTTCTCTGTTATTGCAAATAGCAATTGTTGGAACAGACGGTTGCATAGAAACTGTCCTTCTGCATAACAGATAATAAATATCTTAAAATTTAACTGTAAACAGAGTGGAGCAACAACTATGGAACAGTTCCCGGGAGAACGTATCGGCACGAGCATATACGTGTATGATAATTACGTCTATCATAAAGATAAACGTTGTCAAGGGATTTTTCGATGCTCAGCCCAAAGAAGTGAGGAGTGTTATGCGATTTTAAAGCAGAATTCAGATGGTACGTACATACTGAGCTCATCGCATACGCATCTGCCAGACAACGTTATATTGGAGCAGCTTCGAATGAAGCAAGAGATGCTGCAAATGTGTCGGGAGACATTGATGAAGCCCAAAGAAATTTTTGACACAGTATGTCGAAGGTAGGCCAATTGAAACGCAGTAAAATTATTTACAGCATTTTTTTCTTTTTATAATAAGTAAAAAATAGTTATGCATAAAAGTAGTTATTTCAATCTTAAGTTAGTTAATATTAAAAATAATTTTATAACATATTCGGCACATGTGTATGTAATTTAATTTTACCTTGCTTTTATTTTTATAGATATCTTACAGCGGCTACGGAAGTAACATATAACTCTATGAGAAGTCTTTTAAATAGAGAGCAATTACGGAAAAAACCGGAAATACCGCAAACCGTTGCCAAACTAGAAATGATATTAAGCAATTATGAATCGATACGATACATTTACAAAGGCACGGTAGTGTCAGATGAAGGATACAGAGCCATTATTTTTACAAGACGCTCTGTTAAACGCTCTAGCAGAAAGCAAGGAGAGGAGATTTATATGGATGGGACGTTTTCGGTGAGCAATTTTTGAAATTTGATAAGTTATTCAACATAAGTAGAACAAAAGAAACAAAGAAAAAATGTAATATTGTGAAAAAATTTACATTTTTATGTATAGGTAGTTTCCAGAGTGCCATTGTTCGCACAATTGTATACCATCCATGTGCGATATATGGATACGGTAAATTGTATTATATACAAATTTAACAGCTCTTAAGAATTCGTCTTTTTGATATGTAAGGACACCAAGACCATATTACACCAGCGTTATTTTGACTTCAAGCGAAATCTGAATATGTATATCTGTTCTTTTTTCTGTTCAAATAGATAAATAACATAAATGACAAATTTAAGTCTTGTTTTATAAAAACCAAGATAACTTTGGTGCAATTGGGCTTAGTGTCCTTACACATCAGAAAGATGAATTCTCAATAAAGTAATTTTTATTTAAGATTTAATATGATTATCAATTTTAGGATATAGCTGTCGCCTTTGTTTTGTGCGAAAAACGCACGATAAGTGTATATGCAAAAATGTGGCAAAAATTGAAGAAACTATGTCCATTGAAAAGAGTGGAGTCGCAGTGATGAGCGATTATGAACGTGCGGCAATGACGGTTGCTAGAGAAATTTTTCCAAATTTGCGAATAACTGGCTGTTGGTTCCATTATAATCAGGTACATATAAAAATTCTACAAAATGTGAGCCAAAACAAAATATTTATTAAACTTTTTTCTAATTGCTTGCTCAATTTATATTTAATATTTTATTCTATATAGGCCGTAGTGCGACGGTGGAAGTCACTAGGATTGACGAGAGCTCTAAGAAAGATTCTTGGTCTCACCATGGCCTTACCGTTGGCTCCGGCTAACATGTTCGAACAAGGTCTACAAATTATCCAAGAAGAAGCCGATGTAATATCAGCAGAGTATCCTGCTGTATTACAATTTGCTCTTTATTTACGACGAACTTAGCTTCCATTAAAAGAAAAAGTCTCCGTTTATGATATCCCCATACAAACCAACAATTTAGTAGAAAGTTTCCACTGCGTAATGTTCCGTAAACTTGGCGGAATTCATCCAAACATTTGGAATTTCCTTCGTATGTATTTTTTATTATTGCTTTTCGCTTTTCCATGCACTATCAGATAAATACATTTTTATGATGTTTGACTTTTGCAGGTAATCTAACTGATTTGATCACCGATCAAGAAATCAATCTCACAAGATTGAAACGTGGATTGAATGTAAAAAGAGTGCGCGTCCAGCAAAATAGGACTCGCGATAGACGCATTGCGGAGGCACAATCTTTGTTGAACTCCGGAAGGTAATATGTATTCTGTCTTATTAAAGCAATCTTGCAATAAAAAATAAGTCACATATACTTTTACAACTGTACAATAATTTCTTGAGTTATATGTTTATTAAATGTATGTATATTAAATACTTTAAACTTATATAGTTGACATTGTTATAGATATTCCTTGAAAAAATTTCTTTTGACGCTCAGCAATGCAGCACATTTACCCGAGGAAAACGATGGTTTGTTTAAAAATATATATCATATTATACTTCAAATATTACAGATTGATACATAATAAAATAATTTAATAATAAAGCAACAAACACGCGCGCGCGCGCACACACACACACACGCGCACACGCACACGCACACACATAGAGAAAAACAGAGAAAGAGAGGGAGAGAGAGGGAGAGAGAGAGAAAGAAAAAGTGTGTGTGCGTGCGTGCGTGCGTGCGTGCGTGCGTGCGTGCGTGCGTGCGTGCGTGCGTGCGTGCGTGCGCGTGTGTATTATGAAATGTAGAAAAAATAAAGAAAGTGTATTAATTTTTTGCAGATTCACAAAGTACAGATGACGACCAAGAAGTGGCAGACAGTAATTTATTTGACGCGCATGCAGGTATCGCATATTTTAATGTCTATTTTACTATTTTTACTTTTTTCATATCCTATTGAATTCAGTTTGGCAATTTTACATCCCAAGTAGCAAGCTGATGTTATTTATCGTCAAAAGCGTTATTTTAGCACTAAAGAAACAACAAATCAGCTACCTACCTGGGATGTGTCTACATGTTATTTTGTATTGTTCTATTTTTTACAAGTCCATTTTATAAGCTGTCTTTCGGTATATTTTTGTTATTATTTCTTTCATTTTGTTTAAAATTCTTTATTTTCGGTTGAACATCTTGCATTTTATTAATTGTTCTTTTTATTATTTACAGTAGAGCAGCCTCCCCCTGCACCACCAATTCAATCTATCGATAGAAATAACTCCGACAACTCCGCAAGTGGTACGGCTACAGGTAAAGTTTACCCTCCAAATTATAAACTTTGATTTTAACTTCTACTAGAGAATCTTACAAATCAAGCTTATACAATGTGACGCGTGATTCTGTTCCGATTTTATTATATACTTTTTATTTTTAATTAATTTCTTAAATTTGATTGACGTTTATTTATTTATTGACTTACTTCTTACTTTAACAGCTGCGTCTGAAGACAGTCGTATTATTCGGAATGCTGGAGCAACGGGTCAAGAGAGGAGGAATCATGGCAGGCCTCCTAGCCGTCGTGGACGACGTGGTAGACTCGCGAGAATAAATCAAAATTTAATTCGCGAAGTAGAAGGTAACATGTTTTTAGCATTCATGCAATAATGATGAGTCTGTTTGTTTAATGCTATTAAATTAACATTTCATATTGTAAAACTTCCAATAATATTTATGGTGTCATTTCTCTAATCTGCTGTGTATATTCATTGTGATTTATTTATTATTTTAGAGACTGCAAACATTGAGGAAGAAACAGTGCAGGAACCGATCGCACGCGTCGAATCCATTGTAAACGAGCGGATTAATATAAATGATGGTATGTGTGCATATATTACTAATATTACATGTTTTTATTAATATTATTTAATATTATATTAATATTAATAAATTTTTTTATATTTGAGAACGTGTGACATATTTTATAACTTTAATATCTTTTAATCGTTTTGATATATAACATATACAAACCTATTGCAATAGAATACAATGTTTTTTCTAGCCCGTGCATGTATCATTATTTCAGAAACTGATACAATTGCTGAAGAAAGTGAAAGATCGGTGGACCAAGATCGACCCTAATGAAGGAAATCACGTGAGAAATAAAGGTATATATATATTTTTACTCATATTTCATTATTATCAGTTAATAGAGGAGAAAGGAGTAACGTGGCATTTATTTTTTCATTTTAGTAAATAACTTTGTTAATAATCAATGTTTTATATTAAACAATTATATTCGTTAAATTAATGCGACTAAAAAACGGCGGGTTACCAAACGAATAATTCCATAAGCAATTGTTAGAATTTGTCATCTAATAACAGAGATAATAGATAGTCGTAATGATCACAGTAGTCACAAAAAATATCCCCTTCTCTTTTAATAAATTTTTCTTATGTTGACAGAACGTGATATACCGGAGGATAAAGTTGCAAGAATAGATGCCATTTTTGAAAACGAGATAAACGAAGGTATGTATGTATATTTATACAATTCGTTGTTATTAAGCATTACTCATTGAAAAAAGTAATTCATCGTTAGTTGACTCGTTACATAACGAGTCAAGCTCCAAGTATTTTTCAACGAGTAATGATAACGAGTTGATTATCGAAAGTAACTATTTCAACCGTAACCTTATCGTTACTCTTATAGAAAATTGTTTTTTATTACCAAATGATATAAAAAAGTATTACAAAAAGAGAAACAAATAATGGCGTTACTTATTATAATTTGTTGCTGTTACTTCCCATTTTTGAACTAATAACTTATCGCTCACTTTGATGAACAACGCATCGCGATTTTGTAGACAGACAATATTTATAATGGCTTCTTACCTTACGATCACGATTGCTTACAATTAAAGCGTTACGGTAGATGTAGATGAACCTTAAGAAACAAACTTTTCTGTTGACAGATGAACACGATTTTGACATTCCGGCGGATGATTATGGTTTCCTTGCTGAAGAAGAACAAAATGATTTGCCGTATTATCCCGTTCTGTCAGGCCCAATATCAAGCAAAAATAATCGGGGTATTTGCTGTACGTGTTTAAACACGATTGCAACACATGTATTTGTACCATGCGGCTATCTTTGTATTTGAGGCGATTGCGAACAGCAAATAGAAGATAACAAATGTCCCTTATGTAGGGAAATATATACGCATTGTATCCGCGTAATTACTGCGTAAAAATGTTATTCGGAAAACTGAGAAAATGCTGTATAAATAATTAAATAATAATAATTAATAAAGATTTGCCACGTTTACCTTTTGAGCTTTTGCTATTTATTTTTGTCATTCTATTTGTTTTAAGAATAAGAAACTCGAGCGCAGCTAATAATTAAGATGTATCTAGTAATAACAAAATGTGTAACTAATAATGATAAAATTAACTTGAAAATTTTGCTGTAGTCTCTATTGATACAAGCAATTTATTTATTCGTGTAGCTAAATATTAATTTTCGAATTAAATCAATTTTTACTTTTTTAATGTTTAATGTTTAGTATCACTTAAATAAAAAAATTAACTCCAAGTTCCTATTTTATATATGTATATGTAAATATTTGAATATTAAATAATATTCCTAAATATTGATTAATATTAATAAAAAATGATATATCCACCCTTTATAATATTATATAAATATTATTTAAAAATAAATAATGTTATTGCTTTCAAATGTAATATTTATAAAGTTTATGAATATTTAATGCATAATAATTCACATTAATTTTTTTTAACAAAAACAATATTCGTAGAACATTTTCATAATATTCCACGAATATTATATAAAACGGGTACATAACATTAATACAATATTCCCATAATATTAAAAAAAATTATATTCTCAGAATCACATTCTCAAACTGGTTAAGTTAATATAAAATATTATAATCGGCTGTTCTAAGAAAAAATTTGCGTTGTAAGTAGCTGTGGTTAATTGCAACGTAGTCAAACAAAACGTTCCTCATTTATTTCTTTCATTAATTTTTTTTTTCTCTCAACAAGCAAGAAAGTTACAAAGTTAAATAAAATACAGTAAGGTGTTTGACCAATTTTTGTATAATATAAATAGAGAATGAGAACCGCCTTTTCGGTCTTAGCTAGATCCTCGTGTTGTTTTTATTTTTTAAGTGATTTTATAAATGCATTCACGCTTGACGAATCTACGCACTGATTATTTTCAGATCTATCACATAATCCAGATCTAAGTCAAATGAAAATGAGTAGCATCGTTAAATTATTAAAATTAATTTTATTTAATTTAATTCGTGATATTACTCATTCTCGTTTGACTTAGATCTGGGTTATGTCTGAAAATAATTAGTGCGCAGGTACGTCAAGTATGAATGGGTTTATAAAATCACTTAAAAAATAAAAACAGCACGAAGATCCAGTTAAAACCGTGTAACAAACCGCCTCCGCGCAACCTCCGGCCCCCCAACCGGTCATCGTCCGCCAAACGCCGGCCGAACATCCGCCGAGCATAGAACGAGGCGCTACGCGCCAATAAACAACTTCAAACGCGTCAATACGAGCAGCGAGGCATCCGCGCGTCGCAATATCTCGCCGCGCATGCGCACCGGTCCAAACCGGCACGCGCTAACGACGTGCTCGCTCGCCTCCGTCCACTCGCCACGCAACCGATCTCGAGCGGCGGAGACGCTGGCGCCGACGCAAACCGAACCGCCACCGAGCGTTCCCGACGTCTCGAGATTCGGGTATAAAAGCGCCAGAGCAGCGAGATGCTGCGCTTCTTCTCCGCCGACTTTTCGGACCGCTACTCCGCCGACTAGTCTCCGAAGAAGTCTCCCTAGGTAGTTCTGGGGTCAAGTGTCTTGGCCTCTGTCGAGCGTTCTCGACGGCTACCGCTCTCACACCCGTCTCTCCTCGCCGAAGCTGGGCTCAAGAGTCTTGGGCTCTAGCAAGCGTACTTACCCGACCGGCGTCCTAGCACTAATCCGATCCTACCGCGGCGGCTAACGAAAAATGGGGTAAAGCATCTTTGCCTCCGTCGAGCGTGCTCGCCATAGCCGTCGCATCCTGCCTGCGAGAAACCACGCGTCGTACAACCAGCGGATTTAAAGGGACCATCAGCCGAGCGCCGTCCCGCGCTCCGTTACCGCTCCAACGACCGCGAAAGCCGTGTACGCGACCTCGCAAGGCCGATAAACACGGGACCGCCCGGCGCGTCGAAAAGAACGCCTGTAACGTAAACACGCACCTGTTGCGCGAATAACGGCAACCGCGCCGACGACGATCCGCGCACCGAATCCGGTACACACCTGTACTCGCGACATTCGCTACCGAGATAACCGTCACCCCCGAGCGATACGGCCGACGACGTATCAGCGGTGACGCTCTAGCGACGTTGTAAATACGAGGTGTGTTCAAAAAGTATCGCGAATTTTGTGTTTTTTCAAAAATTATTTATTTATTCATGAATATCTATTTTGTCCCCTTCAAAGTAATCCCCATGAGATATTATACACTTGTGCCAACGGTTTTTCCAATCTTCGAAGCACTTCAAAAAATCATTTTTTTTTATCTTGTTCAGCTCCTCCTTCGATGCCGTCTTTATCTCGTCAAGCGTAGCGTAACGTCGTCCTTTCATGGGCCTCTTCAGTTTAGGGAACAAGAAAAAGTCACAGGGGGCCAGATCTGGGGAATACGGTGGCTGCGGCATCATTAGTGTGTTGTTTTTGGCCAAAAAGTCGCGCACAAGCAACGATGTGTGAGCAGGGGCGTTATCGTGGTGCAAAAGCCAATTTTTGTTCTTCCACAAATCCGGGCGTTTCTGGCGGATTGCTTCGCGCAAATTGCGCATAACTTGCAGGTAATATTCCTTATTGACCGTTCTACCCTGTGGCAAGAACTCATGATGCACCACGCCCCTGCAATCGAAGAAAACTGTCAGCAAAACTTTCATATTCGACCGAACTTGGCGCGCTTTTTTCGGTCTTGGTTCGTGCGGCAGCTTCCATTGAGATGATTGAGCTTTGGTTTCCACGTCATAACCATAAACCCACGATTCGTCACCAGTTATGACCCTCTGGAGCAAATTTGGGTCGTCGCGGACAGAGTCCAACATCTCATTAGCAATGTTCATGCGATGCTGTTTTTGGTCGCAATTGAGCAATTTTGGTACGAATTTCGCGGCGACCCGTCTCATGCCCAAATCATTGATAAAAATCGAATGGCACGAGCCAATCGATATGTTTAGGTCCTCAGCAACTTCTCTAACGGTGATTCGACGATTGGCCAATACCATTTTCTCCACTTCATTAATTTTTTCGTCTGTTGTTGAAGTGCTCGGGCGTCCGGCACGCTCTTCGTCGTTCACATCTTCTCGGCCTTCTGAGAACATTTTGTACCACCGATAAACGTTGCTTCGGTCCAAGGTAGCTTCTCCGTATGCCACAGTCAACATTCGGAATGCATCCGCGCACTTAATTTCGTTTTTCACACAAAATTTGATACAGGTTCTTTGATCCATTTTTTTGAATAGGTAAAAATCGAAGACGATCCAAAACACGTGCAAGCAAAGCAGCTGTCAACAATTAAGTGAACATTCAAAATGGCCGAGCTTGTCGGCATAAGTGAGAGACATGAGTACCAACATAACGCCACAAAAAGATCGAAATTCGAATATACGTAACCCGCGAAAATTCAAAATTCGCGATACTTTTTGAACACACCTCGTAGTAGTAATAAGACATTGTATTTCGTCCGTGTACCTTACTTAATAAAACTGTACATATCTTACACGTCAAACCGCAAGTTTAATTTTCTCTTAACCCGGATCGTGCCCTGGAATTCCCGACGAGCTACACCGTGCGCGATATCTAATCAAGAAACACGGGTTGTTACAACCGAAAAGGCGGTTTTCATTCTCAATTAAATAAAATAATTATTGTGTGCCGTTAGAGAGTAGACACTCTTGAGTTCCCAATGTTAATATAAATGTATAATATCTTTATTTTTAGTTTTGTCCTCGTTACACTTGTGTAACTATATGTGTCACTCGTACACTTGCTTTCCCGGACGGCCCGGTATATATAGGTCGGCTTATCTTCGGATTGTGTTAGCTCGACGTGTAAGTCACGCATGGCGAGTAACACACCGGACAGCTGTTTGTTAGACTCTTTGTCGCTTTCCGATTTGGTCGCTTTATTTATCCGCAAATTTGTCACTTGGTTCAACCAATCGTATTCCTGCAAAATGCAGCTCCCACGGTTAGTCGAAATACAAGTACCGGAAAGCGACTCAGCAGTAGCTGGCGTAGCGCGGTAGTATTTTGGGCCGGAAGCCCGAAAGACCATCAGCGTCTTTCGATTCTTTTGCGTATGCGGAATTTGAATCCGCTACGCATATGCATAGCAATAGGAATCTGTATTTCATGTTGCTATGCGCGTTATTAATGTGGTTGTACTGGATACTACACTCTTGCCTTGCTGGGAAAGAAAAACGAGGGAAAGGAGTTTTTTGTATTGTAACACCCCTCTTTTGCCGGGAAAGAAAACGGAGGCACGTAGTTTTCTATAATCATTGTATTTTATATTATGAAAAATATATTAGAATGGTTTAATATTTTAAATCGATAAGTATATATAAGAATCTGCTAGAAACGCGTGCTTTGTGTGCGTTTTATAATTGATCTTAGTAATGTATTATAGTGCTTGGGTTTGTATTTTAATGTTTCTTTCTTTTTGCTCCGTTTCCTTTTTGCAACGTATAATATTATCCCTATTGCAACTCAGTGCCGTAACTAGAGCGGTGCCGTCGGTGCCCCCGCACCGGGCGCAGGCTTCAGGGGGGCGCAGTAAAGACAATAAAATTAGAGACCCTCTAATCAGAGTTTCGACATAAGTCAGTTAGGTTAGATTATCCGACATTTTTTTTCAAGATTCTGAGAGAGAGAAAGAAATATATGTGCTAGCTATTTCACTCTTTCTTAGTACTTCCTAACCTGTTTATTCTGCGTGATTCTGCGTGAATATAAAATAATGAAATAAAGTTATAATGGTTGGATGTGCGGCAGAATTTTGTAATAATTCTCCATCAAAGGGATATATAATGAAAATATTCCCAAGAAATGAAAAACGTCGAGTTGACTGGACTAAAAATACAAATCGTTAAAATTGGACGCCAATAAATGGTTCCTATCTGTGCGAGGTAAATTATTGTTTATAAATTTAATGTATCATAGTTAATCCGTATATAATAATGATATACGAGGTGTGATCAAAAAGTAATGTGACTTTTTGAATTTTGCGCGCTCTGTACACTCCAATTTCAAAATTATTTTTTTTTGTTTGGTACACTCATCACTCATATGTTCACAGTTTTGACTATACAGGGTGAGTCAGAAAGACTACTTGTCCTTTCTCAGGCATATTCGTAATCGAATTCTGAGACGATTTTTCCTTTGGCAAAAATTTATCTGGAGCTTAGTTTTTGAATTATAGAAAGAAATAGTTAGCATGTGACGGGTCGGATACAAGAGGTAGGCAGGGGCGGCGCAACTCAGCGTTCCGCGCGGCGCGGCGGCGCCCCTGCCTAGCTCTTGTATCCGACCCGTCACACGCTATTTTTCTTTACAACTCAAAAACTAAACTCCAGATAAATTTTTGCCAAAGGAAAAATCGTTTCCGTGAGGCTTGCCATTGCACTTAGATAACACAATAGTACACGGACAACACATTCACATTAAAATTTTCTCTCTCTCTCTCTCTCGCTTTAATTATGCTATCTTTAACTTGAAAATAATCTTCTAATAATTGTAATAAAAGAAATGACAGAACTTTTTATAGAAATAAAGAACAGAGTAATTACATGAAGCCTACAAGAATATTTGCATGTAGGATTTTAAAAAACAATCAAAATACTTTTTTTTATAAGAAACGCGACTGTACTCGACATTTAGATAATTAAGAACACATGAAGTAAAACAAAGTTAATCACGATTTAAGAGTACAAATTACTATTGCGTTGTAGAGCTACAATTTCAATCTCTAGCTTCTTGAGAGAAAAACGGATAAATAATTTTAAGTTGTATCTATCATTATTCAAAACAGGAGTGTATTATAATAAATGTATGCTCGCGAATATAAAATTTAATACAAATGGAATTACTTAAATATTATTTTCCAATTAAAAATAGCATATTTAAAATGCATGAGAAGAGAAGGAAGGAGAGGGGGAGAGAGAGAGAGAGAGAGAGCGGGGGGGGCGCGTTCGAACAAGTTTAAGCATGTTTACTCACGAATCCATCCTGTACGGCGATCAGTTTATTGTTTCCACGATGCGACAGTTCCACTTGAATCGAAATTTGTCCTTGAAGAGAAATTTATCTCTCAGAGTTATTTCACATTTTATCACTTTTACTCTATTTGCTCACTTGATCGATTAACGACGAACAACGAACAACGAACCGATCGATCGATTTTATTTATCACTACGAATCACTACGAATTAACCGCTACTAATCATTCGACGCGTTAAAACACGTTACTCGAAGAAACACGTGTTTACGTTACGAGCACACAACACGTGTTTACTCGACGATAGCAAGCAGTCGACTGGATGTTATGATGCGGAAACAGTGGTGCCATAAGTAAAAACGCGGCAAAATTAAAATATTGAATATTACTATACGACTTACATTTTATAAATAATAAAAAATAAAAAATAAAATATTTAGAAAAAATTGATTTTGATAAAATCAATTCTTAAATATTTTGAATAAATAATAATTATCTTGATAAAGTCATTAATCATACAATTTTCAATAAATAATAATAAACATGCATTTGCAATATTTTTCTAATAAATTGCAAATGCATGTTTATCATTATTTATTGAAAATTATATGATTAATGACTTTATCAAGATAATTATTATTTATTCAAAATATTGAAGAATTGATTTTATCGAAACCAATTTTTTCTAAATATTTTATTTTTTATTTTTTATTATTTGCCAAAGTCAGCAGAGAGTTCCTCGAAATAAAATATTTGGTTGCCCTGAAAAGGGCAGATTAATTGTATCTTTGAAATTTTCTTCACAGTAAATGTTCAAAGTGGCCACCGTCCATTGTAATGCAGGCTCTCATGCGTCGTAATAAATTTATTTGCGTCTTCTCCAAAATATCATCGTCGATACTCCAAATGGCATAATGCAGTTTGTCATTTAAGTCTTCGATGTCTTCGGAAAGCTGTCTGTAAATAAATTCTTTGCAGTATCCCCACAGGAAAAAATCCAAAGGATTGAGATCCGGCGATCTTGCGGGCCAACTTATTGGGCCGTATCGGCCCATCCAACGGTCAGGAAATTGTTCGTGTAAATAGTTTGTTACTATCCTGGCATTGTGTGGTCCAGCACCATCTTGTTGGAATATAATTTTATTCCTATTTGCTAATGGAATTTCTTCCAAAAAGTCTGGAATATTTTCGGATAAAAATTCCAAGTATGATGCGCCATTTAAAATGTCGGGCAGAATTACTGGACCTAATATGCTTGTGCCCATAATTCCTGCCCACACGTTTATTTTCCAACGCGTTTGGAAACTTCTGGCTCGAGTTGCTTGAGGATTCTCGTCACTCCACATATGCATGTTGTGAGAGTTGAAAATTCCTTCTCGTGTGAACAGCGATTCATCGCTAAATATCACACGAGAAGGAAATTCCGGATCCTCGTCTACTCTCCTCAAGAAGTTTTCGCAAAATCTTCTGCGAGGATAATCCTCCTCTCGTAAATCTTGCACTCTCGTATAATGATACGCGTGCAATTTTTCTTCTTTCAATATCCTTCGTACTGTGGAATACGTCAGATCGTGTTCCCGAGCAATGACCCGAATGCTTGTATCAGGCTCTTGTTCGACAGCACGAAGGACTCTCTCCACATTTCGCAAATTTCGTACATTGCGATGTCTGCCGCAATCAATTTTTTTTGGCAAGACACTTCCGGTCTCGTACAACCGTTGAGACGTTGCAAGTATAACGTTAACCGTCGGATGCCTTGCTCTATTTGGATATAATTCCCGATATCTTCTTGCAGCAACGTAGGGTTGTCCCTGGCACTCACCAAGTGCCATCATCATATCATGATATTCCTCGTTCGTGTATGCTGCCATATCGCGTATCGTCCTGACGATGTATCTAACGATCGAAGGATTGATTAAATTATCGATCGCTGCATCCTATTTAACGGTCTTCGCGGGTGGTCAATTCCTCCCACCGCACCTCCCGCGTCGAATCACAACGTAGCGTGACCCGCGCCACCCGCGACACGCGACAAGATTCGACGCGAGGGGCGCGGTGGGAGGAATCGACCTCCCGCGAAGACCGTTAAATAGGATGCAGCGATCGATGCTTTAATCAATCCTTCGATCGTTAGGTACATCGTCAGGACGATACACGATATGGCAGCATATGAACGAAGAGTATCACGATTTGATGGTGGCACTTGGTGAGTGCCAGGGACAACGATACGTTGCTGCAAGAAAATATCAAGAATTATACAAACATTATTTGGAGTATCGACGAAACTTGGAATTTTTATCTGAAAATATTCCAGACTTTTTGGAAGAAATTCCATTAGCAAATAGGAATAAAATTATATTCCAACAAGATGGTGCTGGACCACACAATGCCAGAATAGTAACAAACTATTTACACGAACAATTTCCTGACCGTTGGATGGGCCGATACGGCCCAATAAGTTGGCCCGCAAGATCGCCGGATCTCAATCCTTTGGATTTTTTCCTGTGGGGATACTGCAAAGAATTTATTTACAGACAGCTTCCCGAAGACATCGAAGACTTAAATGACAAACTGCATTATGCCATTTGGAGTATCGACGATGATATTTTGGAGAAGACGCAAATAAATTTATTACGACGCATGAGAGCCTGCATTACAATGGACGGTGGCCACTTTGAACATTTACTGTGAAGAAAATTTCAAAGATACAATTAATCTGCCCTTTTCAGGGCAACCAAATATTTTATTTCGAGGAACTCTCTGCTGACTTTGGCAAATAATTAAAAATAAAAAATAAAATATTTAGAAAAAATTGGTTTCGATAAAATCAATTCTTCAATATTTTGAATAAATAATAATTATCTTGATAAAGTCATTAATCATATAATTTTCAATAAATAATGATAAACATGCATTTGCAATTTATTAGAAAAATATTGCAAATGCATGTTTATTATTATTTATTGAAAATTGTATGATTAATGACTTTATCAAGATAATTATTATTTATTCAAAATATTTAAGAATTGATTTTATCAAAATCAATTTTTTCTAAATATTTTATTTTTTATTTTTTATTATTTATAAAATGTAAGTCGTATAGTAATATTCAATATTTTAATTTTGCCGCGTTTTTACTTATGGCACCACTGTTACCGCATCATAACATCCAGTCGACTGCTTGCTATCGTCGAGTAAACACGTGTTGTGTGCTCGTAACGTAAACACGTGTTTCTTCGAGTAACGTGTTTTAACGCGTCGAATGATTAGTAGCGGTTAATTCGTAGTGATTCGTAGTGATAAATAAAATCGATCGATCGGTTCGTTGTTCGTTGTTCGTCGTTAATCGATCAAGTGAGCAAATAGAGTAAAAGTGATAAAATGTGAAATAACTCTGAGAGATAAATTTCTCTTCAAGGACAAATTTCGATTCAAGTGGAACTGTCGCATCGTGGAAACAATAAACTGATCGCCGTACAGGATGGATTCGTGAGTAAACATGCTTAAACTTGTTCGAACGCGCCCCCCCGCTCTCTCTCTCTCTCTCTCTCCCCCTCTCCTTCCTTCTCTTCTCATGCATTTTAAATATGCTATTTTTAATTGGAAAATAATATTTAAGTAATTCCATTTGTATTAAACTTTATATTCGCGAGCATACATTTATTATAATACACTCCTGTTTTGAATAATGATAGATACAACTTAAAATTATTTATCCGTTTTTCTCTCAAGAAGCTAGAGATTGAAATTGTAGCTCTACAACGCAATAGTAATTTGTACTCTTAAATCGTGATTAACTTTGTTTTACTTCATGTGTTCTTAATTATCTAAATGTCGAGTACAGTCGCGTTTCTTATAAAAAAAAGTATTTTGATTGTTTTTTAAAATCCTACATGCAAATATTCTTGTAGGCTTCATGTAATTACTCTGTTCTTTATTTCTATAAAAAGTTCTGTCATTTCTTTTATTACAATTATTAGAAGATTATTTTCAAGTTAAAGATAGCATAATTAAAGCGAGAGAGAGAGAGAGAGAAAATTTTAATGTGAATGTGTTGTCCGTGTACTATTGTGTTATCTAAGTGCAATGGCAAGCCTCACGGAAACGATTTTTCCTTTGGCAAAAATTTATCTGGAGTTTAGTTTTTGAGTTGTAAAGAAAAATAGCGTGTGACGGGTCGGATACAAGAGCTAGGCAGGGGCGCCGCCGCGCCGCGCGGAACGCTGAGTTGCGCCGCCCCTGCCTACCTCTTGTATCCGACCCGTCACATGCTAACTATTTCTTTCTATAATTCAAAAACTAAGCTCCAGATAAATTTTTGCCAAAGGAAAAATCGTCTCAGAATTCGATTACGAATATGCCTGAGAAAGGACAAGTAGTCTTTCTGACTCACCCTGTATAGCATGTGTTGTTTTTATGTGAGAGGCATAAAGATTAGACTCGTGTTTGCGTGTTCGGCGATTTTTTGCTGTTGAAAATAATGGAGCAGAGAGTTTGTATTAATTTTTGTGTAAAAAATGGTATTAAGTGTTCAAAAATTCTTGAAATGTTGACAGTGGCGTACGGTGAATCAACTTTGAGCAAAAAAAATGTTTATAAATGGTATAAGTTATTCCAAGAGAGCCGAGAAAATGTTAACGATGAACCTCGCTCTGGATACTCCAGCACGTCAAAAACCGACGAAAATGTTCAAAAAGTGAAAGAAATTGTGTTGAAAAATCGTCGAATCACGATTAGATAAATAGCTGATGATCTTAACATATCGTTTGGCTCATGCCAATCAATTTTAACGGATGTTTTGGGTATGACACGTGTGTCAGCAAAATTCGTTCCAAAACTGCTTAATTTTGATCAGAAGCAGCGTCGCATGAACATCGCCCAAGACATGTTGAACAACGTCAATGATGATCCTGATCTGCTCAAAAGGGTTATAACTGGTGACGAAACATGGGTATATGGTTATGACGTCGAAACCAAAGCCCAATCATCCCAGTGGAAGAGCCCAGGAAAGCCAAGACCGAAAAAGGCACGCCAAGTTCGTTCGAATATGAAGGTTTTGCTCACAGTTTTCTTTGATTATGGCGTTGTGCATCAAGAATTCCTACCACAAGGTTGTACGGTAAACAAGGAGTATTACCTTGAGGTTATGCGGCATTTGCGTGAATCAAGAAGAAAAAAACGTCCGGAAGTGTGGAAAGAAAATTCATGGATTCTGCACCATGATAATGCACCTGCGCACACGTCGTTACTAGTGAGTACTTTTTTGGCCAAAAACAATACTATCATCATGCCTCAGCCACCGTATTCACCGGACTTGGCCCCCTGCGACTTTTTCCTCTTCCCAAAATTAAAAAGGCCTATGAAAGGACGAAGATTTGCGACGATTGAGGAAATTAAGGTTGCATCGCTGGAGGAGCTCAAGGCTATACTCAAAAGTGCATTTCAGAAATGTTTTGACGACTGGAAAAAGCGCTGGCACAAATGCATTGTATCAGAGGGGGATTATTTTGAAGGGGATAACATAATTTTGGATGAATAAATGAATACTTTTTTATAAAAGTGAAATGTCACCTTAGATTTTGATCACACCTCGTATAACTATATATAATTAAATTGTTTAATTTTATTCGTTAAGTATTACATTTAAGTAGACATTTTTAACAAATTTAATGATTTATTATATTTGATAGCAATATAAATTTCATAACACTGGTGCGAGTTGAAGAAAAATGGCGGACCAATCAGAAGTTACCGTCTTATGTCCAGACTCTTATTAGAGGGTCTCTAAATAAAATAAAATAAGTTTGAAAAAAAAATGTAATTCCTTCTCCATGAGTTTAAGCTTTATGGCCGCTTTAAGCCGATGTTGCATTAATTCCGCAAACGCTACTAAACAATTGAAACTTACGCGAAAAGTTGGATCTTGAACCCCCGGAGGGCGCACCGCCGGGTAGCCAGATCTTGATTTCTTCGCGAAATCTATGACATAGATTTGCCGTGCCATCACCAGCGTCATGACAGTTTGCCACTAATATTGTTACTGCTTGTATAATATATCAATATATTTTATCAATTTATCTTACCCTTGAATAACATAAAGATATTAAGTATACTTATAATAACTCGCTGGACAATTTGCAATAAACAAGTAAAATACAGGCAAATGAGAGCCAAAACGCCGATTACAAGGCGACAAATGTAACAAATGTATTTTGTATGAGTGTCTTCGAAGTTACATTTATAATTGTCGCCTTGTAATCGGCGTTTTGGCTCTCATTTGCCTGTATTTTACGTGTTTGTTGTTGAAAGAGCTTTAACCTTTTATAGTATACAATTTGCAATATTTGAATTTTGTTCTAATTGCTATTTTGTTTGATTTAAACTAGACTACATAATTGTTCTATAATGCCTCCTAAACGCCCATCTGGAGCTGAGTTCCGGAAAAGAAGCGGGATAAAGAAAATGAGGATAGAAAAATGTCAAAAGTTTTGATTAGCTGGACAAAGGCCGATCTGAATGTATCCGAAAATTGTCCAAGCAACTCTCACATGGGTAATATAAAAACTAGCGATATAGTAGATGAAATATGTCAAGAACCAGAACCTACCACATCACATCATGATCAAACAAACGAGACCGAACTTTTAGATACAACTAATTTAGATTTAGACGATTCTATTTCGCAAGACGGAAGTCCTGAAATCCCCAAAGCTTTGCAACCAGATAATACGTCCGCCTCTCTTGATAAAAATGATCCAGGATCATGGTTTCCGCTGAATGATTCTATTCGCAGTTTTCTTATAGAACAAGGCTCTGATCAAGGAAAAAAGTCAACTTTTCACTTTCCGAAACTACTAACAATAGAAAATTTAGCAAGAAATGGTTTAAAAGAAAACTAGCTAATGGCCAATTTATAGAACAAATGTGGTTAATTTACTGTAAAAAAAGAGAGGCTATATTTTGTTTCCCTTGCATTCTCTTTAATTTATCATGGCCGTCAAATCCCGCAATATCATCACTCACTAATCCAGCGCGAGGTTTTAACGACTGGCGACATTTATGTCCTAAAATTCCTGACCATGAGAACTCCGTCCTACACCGTGAAAACTATATTAAATGGAAAACTTTAGAAAAGGGTTTACGATCTAAATTTTCAATTGATGCCTCCCTTCAAATAGCAATAGATCGAAAAAAGGAGAAATGGAGACATATACTAAGAGTTCACATTGATATTATTATGTTTTTTGCAGAGAATAATTTAGCTCTAAGAGGATCTAATGAAAAAATAGGTGAATCAGGTCCAGGAATACTTTTAAGTACTGTTAATGTGATAGCAAAATATGATCTAAAATTGAAAACGCATATTGATGCTCATAAAAAAGGAAGTACATTTTATTTCTCTCCATTAATCCAAAACGAATTAATTGATTTAATGGGGACTACACTTAAAACACAAATTATTAAAGAAGTGAAAATCGCCAAATACTTTTTTATTCTATTTGATTGTACCCCAGATGTATCGCATCAAGAACAAATGTCTCAAATTTTAATATACGTAAAAGTTTTTAACGGAAAGGTTAGCATAGAAGAACGTTTTATAGACTTTATTCACTTTCATAAAAAAACAGGTGATGGATTATTCAATGAAATTTTACGAAAGTTGAAAGCGAACGGGTTAAAAATTGCAAATGTTCGAGGGCAGGGTTATGATAATGGAAGTAATATAAGTGGAAAATACAACGGCGTTCAAGCTAAAGTTCAACAAATTAACGAATATGCACGATTTGTACCATGCGCAGCACACAGTTTAAATCTAGCTGACGTAAATGCTGCTAGTGTTACATCAGACATGGTAACATTTTTTGGCATTGTCCAAAGATTATTTACGTTTTTTTCTGGGTCGACTCTACGTTGGGAAGTTTTAATGAAAAATATTAATATATCTTTGAAATGTCACGCTGATACAAGATGGTCGTTCAAAACAAATGCAGTGAACGCTTTATATATTCAACTCCCACAAGTGGTCACTGCTTTAAACGTTTTTTCTTCTAATACTTTTAATGCAGAAACCGTTGCAACAGCTAAACTTCTTTTAACAAATATAAATTTTAAATTTGTATGTACATTGCAAGTATGGGCACGAATTTTGACAGCTATTGATAGAGTAAATAGAAATTTACAATTAAAAAATGTCACAATAGACACGGCTGCAAAAATAATATAGGGATTGACTAAACAAATTCTAAACTTTAGAGATGAAAATTTTGAGAAAATCTTTCATGAAGCGTTAAAATTAAGTGAAAAGATAGGAATAGAGGGTGATTTCGTAGAAAGAAGAAGACAAGCAAAAAAACAGGATACACATTGCAATATAACACCTAAAGAAAATTTTAAAATTAATATTTTTCAAGTAATAGACACTTTAATAACTCATTTTCAATGGAGATTTGAAAAACTTAATGATATTACTACAGATTTTAATTTTTTATCTCAGAGTTTAAAGAACATTACTATTGAAAATCTAAAAAAACAAGCGGCATATTTAACACTTAATTACAAACACGACATAAATGGAGCAGAATTTATAAGTGAATTAGAAACTTTAAAATTTCAAGCGCACACACTTTTTGCTGATTCCGAATCCACAAGTTCTTTAGACTTGCTTCAGGGACTCCATCAATTTTCATTAGTGAAAACTTGTCCAAATGTCGATATAGCTTTAAGAATATTTTTAACGCTGCCTGTTACTGTAGCTTCATGCAAACGGAGTTTTAGTAAATTAAAGCTCATCAAAACATATTTAAGATCTTCTATGGGGCAGCAAAGACTGACAAATATGGGCATTTTGTTCATAGAAAATTTGGTTGCAAGACAACTTAATTATGAGAATATTATTGACGAGTTTGCATCGCGTAAGGCTCGTAAAGTTCCGTTGTAAAAGAATTGATATATTTTAATATTTATTATTTTGTCTTGTTTAATGACTTAATATTTTATTGTATTATAATATGTTTTGCAGTAAAAACTCTTTATTTAGTTTAAGAATATTTAATCCTGGAACTCATGGATATCGATTATCCATAATATTGCAATGTTTATACATTTTAAAAAATAATTGGTTAATTTACTTATGTTTATTATAATTATAATAAATATATAATAAAGAATGTGAGATAATAATAATAAATATAATAATAAATGATAATAAAAATAAAAAATAAATTTATTTACAGCAAATAACCGTCTTTTTTAATTCAAACGTTCAATTTTTTATTATAGGATTAAGGATAGGGATATTAGATATATAGGTATTAGGGAAGGGAGGGGCGCAAAATGTAGAGCTCGCACCGGGCGCAACGCAGGCACTGTTACAACTGCTACGATTATTAACATAGTAACGCCGCTTGTTGCCATAAGGTAAATAAAGGTTTTTGATTAAAAATACGGAATGTCAAGATCCTCATTTAGTTTTTCTAATTTTGTTTCTAAATCTTTTAACTTTGAATGGTCTTGAACTATTCTTTCTATTTTTATTTGATATATATATTTTTTCATGTATTATCTCTTTGGTAATGAGATATTATATTCTGGCATGTATGCCTCAATTTTTGCCTCGTTTAGTATTTTTGCTAATTGTAGTTTTATCTCGTGTGTTATTAATTTGCAATTATTTTTTAACGTAATTCTTCCTGTATTTTTAAACGCTTTCTTTATTCTTCCGTAGTCTTTAGATTGAACAACTATTTGTTGTTTCCTTATTGCTGAGTATAGTCACGAGTGTGGATTACTTACAAGAGGAAACCGCGGTGACTCACCCTGGAATTTCAATTCCAATTTATTTATTTAAATAAACATTTTTTATTTAAATAAACATAAATAAAAACACTCATTTAATAAAGAATTATTGCCCATCTCCGGGAGCAAACCCGGATCTTATGATTGTGAAGAGGGCATTTAACTCACAGAGCCAACTGCACTGGTTGGAAGGAGAGTTATCGGGAAGACTCATATGGTGCGCTGCGGTATGGTCAATTTTCACAAATTTATTACTCCAAAACTAAGGCCTATTCAATCAAACGCCGGGGGACAAAAATTTTTTTTCATCTCTAAAATAATTTAAAAAATTGGGATTAAAATCCCAGAGTGAATCACCGCGTCCTCCCTTTGTTAGTGGTATCCAAATCGTATTATTCGAAATTATGTACTTTATTTTGCAATTACCATTTTGTATTTTATTTTCTACGTATATCTCTTTCTCGCAAATTGGGTCAGTGCTTATGCGTTGTATTGGAAAATTTTCTTTGCATAAGTATTTTTTATCTATATTTTTACATGTACGTAAATTGTCTCGCGAGAGTGTAATATATGAGCGCTTTTCCGTGCTTATTGCTATTATCGGATTTTTTATTTCAAAGATAGCAAATTAATTTTCGTTTCTTGGTATAAGTGACGAGATTACATTTAAAACGTTATATTCCGTATGTAAAATTAAAGGAAATTTTAATATTGTGAATACTTTTCCGGCATTATAATATGCGTTTATTGTAGTTATTTTTTTCGATTTCGAACCGTTTATTTATATTAACTCAAAATAGTAAATAAAGTCTTTTTGGTAATTGCAAGTTTGCTTCTTCTAAACTATCTATTATACTTGTTACCGGCGTTATTCGTGGATGTATCCCTTGTTTTATTAATACTAAATAATCTGCTATATCTTTTGTGTCATGCTTTAAATTGCCTAATATTGCATTATTATTTTTTGCGTATATATTTATTTATATATTTTTTGTTGCTTGCGTTGCGTTAATGTTCAATAAATAATTTCAGTCTATTCGCGTATTTCCTTTCAGCCTCTCTTTATCGTATAGTTTATGTCGCTGTGTCTCTTGATCACAGTGTACGGCCCTGTCCACTAAAAATCGAGTTTTTTAGATCTTCCTCTTCGTAAAGTTTCATCAAAATGATATTACTTGATCTCCTATTCAAATTTTTTCCTCATTAGTTTTCTTATTAAAGTAGATTTTTGCCTTTTGTTTTTTGTTCTTTATTTTATCATCTGATTGTGAGTTGCTGTCGTTTAACTTTGACTTTTTTTATTTTTATAAGTTTTATAAATTTCTTTTTCTCTCCTTTCGTCTATTTCTTTGACAAGTGTCTTGTCTCTTTATTTATTTCATCTTTTTCTTCAATATTATTTATTGTTGGCTCTATTGCGCTTTCGTTCGTTATTTTTTCTATATTCACTTGTAGTGCTTAGATTTCTATTTCTTTCTCCGTGGTATTTAATATACACGCAAGGCATGTAAACTTATTAGGTTCGACCAAGTAACATCTCATATAAACTCCTGGTTTTATTTTTTCTGTTTTCGTTATTCTAGTTTTATTTCAATTTGTCGATATTTGCGCCATAGTTTCTCTTCGTAGTTCTAGCATTATTCTTTGATATGGAAATAATTTAAAACTTGTTTTCCTTATGGTTACTTTTCTCAATCTATAATCGCACATCATATTATTTTTTCTGACGAAGTAGACTCCGAGTATTCCATCGTACTCTAAAGGCTTGCCATCTTTTATTACATATACTAAGTGGCTTATTTTTCCATTTTGTACATACGTACACATGTATGTACGTTTTTCCAAGTGTAGTAATTGAATGGCCTGTTATCCCAGTTAGTTTAATTCTTTTATTATGGTTATCTTCTATTATGGCTTCATCTCTTAATGTTTTTAATTGTATAATAGAGATAGTTGCTCCTGTATCGAGCAAGAAAATAATGCAATTTTTTTGGCCTTTTTTACGGGCAGAGATATCATATCCAACCCGGTATCTTCCTTCGGCGCGTGTCGCATATGTAACACTCGATACTCGGCGGCAGTGCGCGCCGTTTTTTTAGTTTCTTCATCTCTCTCTTCTTCTTTGCTACTCTGTTCGTCTGAGCTCTTTATTGCTCGTCTTTTTTTGCCTATTACCGTTTCAACATTAAAGCAATGCAAGCACTTGTATAAAATAGATTTTTTAATAATTTATATATTAAATTTAACATCACTACTTGCACTTTCTTAGTATTTTTACCTTATTCTTATTTTTATTCTTACTTTATTCTTACTGAACTTTTTTTAAAGGATCACTAACTCGGAAATATTCGCAAACATTATATATGGGAAGTATATATGAGGTTTTTACTTCTTTCGTTGGGGTGTCTCTTTGATTGTTTAACCATTAACATTTTTTGCGGGACTGCCCCTTTTTTTTACAATGATTGCAAAATTTTTCAAATGTGTTTATATAAGAGCGATTTTCTGGCTTCGGTAATGAGAAACGGTTTGCATATCGGCTACTACGGCAGTCTTGCCCGTAGTGCCCTGTTTTTTCACATTTTCTGCATTGTGGTGTTTTATATCAAGAAATCCGTTCTTGGAACTTGGATTTATTCTTTTGATAGAAATTCGGATTGCGATTACTTGGCCTTTTTATTTTCTCTTCGGCGGTAGCGCCGGTTATCGCCTCTGCTAGCGTTGAGTAACATGAGCGCGTACGAGGAGTTTGATGTTCTAAGCAATTTCGTTTGATAGTTGTGCAACACCTGCTCCTTAATGCTTTCTAGGATGGCTGTTGCGCTTGGGTATGCTCGTTGCCCTCTTCTATCAATTCATATAGGTCGTTTGCCAAGATTTCTACTCAGCAACCAAAGTCTTGCTCACTTTCGTTATATTTCTGTTTTAAAGAGTTAAACTCTAATTGCAAGTTTCCAACTCCATTTGCCTAAGTAGCTCTTTCTAATTTTCTTTTTAATTGTTCGTAATGTCAGATGTCTCGTGTTTGAAAGTCCGTCATGGCCTTCCCTTTGAATTTTGTACAAAGTACGCTCTTGGGTAAAGCGTGTTCTTTCGCAGAATGTACGTTTTTCATGGCAAAAGAACTTGCGTTTAAAAATTCTTTCACGCAGTGAAGATGTCCCATCTAAATTGGGGATCATATTCCGAGCATCCTTTAGTGTGAGGAAACTAACAGTTGATCCTCTCTGATTTCTAATATCATGCATCGATCGTCCATAAGAAAGATCGAATGCATAATTGTGAAAACTTACCGATTCTCGCGTTGGTTTCCTAGGCGGAGCTTCTAATTCTGGCGCTGTAAGAGATACCCGCAGTTCTCTTATTTTGTGCAATAATTCATGCATTAGGTAATTTTCCGTTAAAGGCAAATTGTAGTTTGTTCTTTGATTTACTTCAAATTCAGTGTATTGCTAAGTAGTATTTTATGGATTTTGCGCTCCACTTTCTGCTGCATCGGCAGTTAGATTTTTCGACGTTCCGACGGGAGAGTGTACCGTTAGAGCGTTGGTATGTTACTGGTCGAGGTACCGGCTTGTCCGTCCATGTTTAATAGAGTAAAATCGTGCAAGTCTATCGAGAAGCCTCTATTTGTTATAACGAAGTTTGTGTCGTTTGTGTCCCTCGCCATTTTGTTTAATACTCTATTAACTGCGTTGCGAATATCTTCTAACGCGGTTGCCGCGATTTCTATTGAGGACGATAAAGAGTCTGACCTAACGTCATTTGTATGTCTGTTGCTATTTGCCCTTTCAGAAGTGCGTCTTCTTTTGAGCATTTACAAAAAATAATTTTCTAACTTACAATAAAATCACCGTGGTCACTCGCATGTTGTTGAGTTGTGCTGCTTATTTGTTTCTCCTCAGCTGGCTCGGCTTGCGGCGCGCTGGCTGTTGAGGTAGGTTGGTGATCCTGATGCCTCATTCTCGTTGACGTTTTTTTGTGATCTTAGGTTCTCTGCTTCTGTTAATTCCTTCTCGTTGTGGTTTTGCTGGTGTTGTATCTGTTGCAAGGCGTGTCGCTTCTTGGCGTTTCAGCTTAGTTGTCGTCGTCACGACTTGCGGATATACCGTCTTCTTGAGCATAATCTCACCGTTGCCACCAAATTTTATTGTTGTGCCCGGTGGTGGTCTAGGCACGTCGGTAGGTATTTCAGGACCATTACAGCGCCTAAGGAGTTAGGACTCGAGAAAGGACCGCGTTGACGGGTTAGAGAGTAGACACTCTTGAGTTCCCGATGTTAATATAAATGTATATTTCTTTAGTTTTGCCCTTGTTACACTTGTTGTGTGACTATATGTGTCACTAGTACACTTGCTTTCGCGGACGGCCCGGTATATATAGGTCGGCGCGAATTTCCGGATTGTGTTACCGGCTTGACGTGTAAGTCACGCACAGCGAGTAACACACCGGACAGCTGTTCGTTAGACTCTCCGTCGCTTTCCGATTTGGTCGCTTTATTTATCCACAAATTTGTCACTTGGTTCGACTAATCGTGTTCCTGCAAAATGCAGTTTTTACGGTTAGTCGAAATACTAAATTAAATTAAATACTATAAATTGTATTGATGTAAATTGTATTAACCAATATTTTCATTTTAAATTGCCGCATTTTGATTTATGGCTTTAACCAATCGTTCGATACTCTTGTAACAACATAACCAATAACATCCAATGGACTGCTTGATACCGTCGAGTGAACACGTGTTGTGTGATCGTAACGTAAACACGTGATTCTTCAAGTAATTTTAACGCATCAAATGAGTGTAGTGATTAGAGTAGTGATTAATAGTAATTAATAAAGTCAATCAATCGGTTTGTCGCGTAGTTCCGCGTTTATCGATCAAGTGCAGAGTAAATAGTGTAAATGTGATGAAATATGAAACAACTTCGAGGAATAGATCTGGATAAAAGACAAATTTAAATTGAACTGTCACATCGTGGAAACAATAAGCTGATCGCCGTGTGCGTGTAAGTAAACGTGCTTAAACTTATTCAAAGGCCCCCGTCTCTCTCTTTTTCTCTCTCTCTCTCTCTCTCTCTCTCCTTTCTTTCCGTTTTGTGCGTTTTAAAAGTGCTACTTTTAACTTGCCAGTGCACATTTAAGTAATCTAATTTGCATTAAATTTTATTATTCGCAGACGTACATTTATTATAATAATGTAAACTTACTTGAAAATTTCACGGTCATCCCGATATTTGACAGCAGGATGACAGAGATCGAAATTTGACAAGTTAAATGTAGCATAATTAAAGTGACAGAGAGAGAGAGAGAGAGAGAGAAAGAGGGAGAGAGGGGGAGAGAGAGAAAGTTTAAATAGGAATGTGCTGTCTATGTACTTTTGTCAGTCATTTGAGCGCAGGAGGTGCCCCACGGAAACACCCGCGTGTAACAGTGAGTCGCTCCGCACCTATCTACCACTTGTACCTGACCCGTCATACGCTAACTAATTTTTATTGTAACTTGAAAACTAAGCTCCGGACAAATTTTTGCAAAAGGAAAAATCGTCTCAGAATTCAATTACGAATATGCCAGCTTCAGGACCAATAGGTTATTTTGAATCACCCTGTATATTGGTGTCACGTTATGACAGCACATCGTGCTCGATTTCTGTCGTGTTTTTCCGTTATATCATAATGGCAAGGTATGCTTCAATCCTGCTGTGATTCAGTTGTTATATTATACTAGCCTATTGTAATTGCAAAAACTAAGCCTAAAGACGACACAGTGGATAGGAATCTGCTCTGTACTCATAATTGAATTTGCTGGCATACTGTTGATATACTGCTAATATTTTACTATCTGTGATTATTGTGAGGTTGGATATAAAAAAGCATCAGAATGAATTAATGATAGAAGGAAGGAAGAAGTAACAAGTTTTGAAATGGGACTAATACAGAAAGGTGAAAGAAATTTAAGAAGAGGAAAAAGATAAAGATTTGAAGATCTTTAAATAAAGGATATAATGGTTGAATATCTCTCACGTGATATTTTGATATTTTGTGTTATAAAAATAGAAGCACATTTCTCTAATAGAATATTATCTATTTTATTAAAGATTTTTAAAAATGTGTACTGAAGATAAAGAAAAAAAGAAGAATATAATGATATAAAAGGATAGGAAGGAAAGAGGATGGAGCGAAAGAGTTTAGAACGGAAATAAAATTGAAAGGAGAAAATAATTTAAGGTGTTGAAGAAAGTTAAATTTTCAAATAAAAGATGAATAAAATGAAGACATCAATTGAACAACAGTTTGAAGGTTTTTTTTTAATAATGTGCTAATATTATGTGATATTTTGATATTTTGCGTCATAAAAATAAAAATTTCCTTAATTAAATTTTATCTATTTTATCTTTTTTTTGTACAGATTGTTTAAGTTATTACGTGTATCACAGATTCTGCAATATAGACTCTAATACAACATGTGTTACGTGGATCGTATTTCCAGTTATTATTCCTATATAATCGTCTCAAGTTAGTCATATAATTCAAATTATTTATGTATATATTATGTATATATTCTGTATATATAAACAACACAAACATAGCCTTAACTTTTTTAATTATCTTCTTAAATATTTATTGATACAATTAATATTTAATATTTTAAAATATTGTATAATAATAAAATGCAAGCACACAGATATATTAGTGAAATTCTAGCTCAATGAATTTCGAAAACTAACGGATAAAAACAGTAAATTTATGAAATCTATTTGGAGAAAAGTTCAACTTTTACAAAGACAACAAAAATTTTTATCTGTTAGTAAGGAGAAAGGAAGTAAAGAAGGCGGAGAAAGTAATGATTATTAAATAAAGAACAAAAGAAATTAAGAATGCAATTGAACACGAGTTCAAAGATTTTTTTAATAATGGGTGAATGTCACAAGGTATTTTGACATTTAATGCTGTTTAATACTTTTTATATGGTATTTTAATTAAATTAAATTAAATTTTAAAAATTTGTAATTTTTGTACAACACTTAATATATGTAAAACAAAATAATCTTTGAGTATATTATATAAAGATAAAAATTTATAAATAAGGAACAAAAAAAATAAAAAATGCAATTGAGCGCGAGTTTGAAGATTTTTTAAATAATCGGTGAAAATCATATCATATTTTGAGGTTTTATGTTTTTGAAATGAAAATTTCTTTATTTTTCTAATCAAACATTATATCTTTTGATAAAGATTTTAAAATCTGTGCAATGAAAATAGAGAAACAAAGAGAAATTAAATAATGTTAGAAGAAAGGAAAAAGAATTGTGAGTGTAAAATAGGTAAAAAAATAGAAAGGAGAAAGGAATTAAAAAAGGCGAATAGAGTAATGATCATTAAATAAAAAAACAAAAGAAATTAAGAATGCAATTAAACTTGAGTTTGAGCTTTTTATTGTGATATCTTTGTTCGTAGAACACGGATAAAAAAAAAATAAAAACATTTTTATTATACAAGTTATCGTTTGAGAGTATTTAGTACTTGATCGATTCAGAAGTTATTGAAATATGATAATCTCGTGTGTTTGAAAATTGATGACTCGTGTATAATATTTCTTTTAATACAAAAATGCAATCATGTCTCGTGCTAAATATAAACTTTATTATATATTAAATAATTATAAAGTAAATAATTATAACATGTTTAAATTTTAAGTTTTGTGTAGATTTTGATTATATAAAGAACAAAATAATATTATACATGCGAGTATCAATTACAAGAATGTGATATTAATGTATATTACTTATTAATGATAATTTTATAGACATTTAATAATAAATCAAATCATATTCTATTTTTATTTATTCATAATCTGTCATCAAGAATATGATCTGTCATTTGTCATCGTGAACTTTATTATTAGTCTTAATCATAAATGTATAATTAATTTTTGAAATTTTTATTATTTATACTTAGTTTTATATAAACATGAAATGAAACAAATGGCGCGCGCTTGTGTATATAATAATAAGTAGAAAATAAAGTATTTATAGTTCTAAAAGCGTGCGCGTTAGCGTGCTAGTCCTATTGGTCTCCTATTTGAAAAAGTCCATGTTAAATCAATAGTCGCATCTCTCAGAACTTATTGTTGACGCTTTTTTGTAATGCTGATTGGTTCTCCCGCTGTGCTTACTTCATGTGCTAAAGTCATTGCAAAGATTTTGACAATTATGCGTATCAAGAGTTAATTTATGTATCGAGTAACTTTGTAATTTGTAAATTACAAAAGCTGTGTAGTGCGCGCGTAGCGCGCCTATTTTGCTAGTCTTAAATAAAAATTTCAAAATTTGGATTTTGCACCACGATATCTTCATTCGTAAAGCATGTCAAAAAAAAATAAAAACGCTTTTATAATTTAAACCTAAACTATCGATTAAGCATATTTAAAATTTAACGATTCTGCGGTTATTGAAATTCGTTTTCGAATACTTGCAAGTCGGTTTGCATAAAGAAATACTACAATGTCTTTTGATAATAACTAAGGTATCTTTGGAATAAAAATGTGTATAATTGATATATAATTATTAGGTTTATTTAACTTTTCCTTAGATGTTCACAATTCCCTCACTTTCCGTTACATAAAATGACACATTATAGACAATTATAAATAAATTATAAAATTCAGCGAATAATTTTCATAATAATAAATATCAATGATATCAGCATCAGAATGTAATAATATGGTTATTATATTGTTTACAATTGATATTTAATTTTATATAAAATTTTAAAGTACATGTCCCAATGGTTGGCAATTAAAGATACATATCCACATTAATATTTTTATTATATAAAAATCAGAAATTTTATTAAGAATTTCAACTTGTAAATTGACATCTTTATTATTTAAAAAATTATTTAAAGATTCAAAAATTAATTTTATTAATTTTATTATACAAAAATTATAAAATATTAAACAATGTAAAAATTTCAATGTTTAAACGATAAAAACGCACTTGTCTTAATGTATGAACAAAATTGTCCTAATGTTTAATCATCATAAAATTCTAACTACACAAATGATTAGACCTTTTTATGAGCAACATATTAAATAAAATGTCTTTTTTTAATATATTACAATTGAAATTGTACAAAATTTAATGTTTACGAGTTAAAGGAATACAAACGTAAAATGTTTATTTAATTAGCAATATAAGAACATTATAATTAACAATAAAATTTTTATTTTCCGTATTTATTTTTTGCCCGTTTGTTTCCTTCCTTTTTTCCAAGTATTTTCTTTTCTTTCTTTTGGTATTGTCTTTCAAAATTAATTAAATATAATACAGATTGAAGAATAAAACGAATGTTGACATACAATTTTGAATACATAAAGTTACATCAGTAGGAAATTATATTTTGAGTACTTTTCAGCTATGCGACACAGGTGACACTGTGTAACACAGTGAACCGTTTTAGCCTTGTTTAATAATATTAACAAACAATAAGTGTGCGCACATAGCTGGAGAGCCCCCTTTATGTACTCATTCATTACTAGACATGAGTGTATATTGGTTAAATTTTACTACCAAATTAATTATATTATGAATTATTTAAAACAGGTTGTATTGTGAATTATTCAAAACCCGGTTTGTGAGCCAAAGTGCTTCCACCTCTCCGTTGCCTCGATAGAGCAAGAGGAGTAAACAAAAAGAAAACAGACTCTAAAGCTTTGAATCCAGGCAGAATTGATAGTCTACCCTTTTTTTGTTTACTCTTTATCCCGCTTTATTGAAACAATGGAAAGATAGAAGTACTTTAGCTTGTAAACCGGGTTTGAACAGGCTTGATTTAAAATAGAAAAATACTTAAGAAAGAGTTACAATTATAATAAAACAAACTTGTATTTCTTCATAATTCTATTGCATGTGCTATCATCTACTAATACAGTGTACTAATAAATAAACAAGATCAATAACTAGGCAAAATTAAACTTCTGATTACCATAAATAAACACTAAATTTATTAAATTTAAATAAAGTTTAAAAACTAAGTTTTACTATAATAGTAAATTCTTTTATGAATCAAAACAGTTCTTATTAGCACATTTTTAATAAAAAATAGTCTTAAATATTAATGACGCATATTTTAACTATATCATTAAAAAATCGCTGATGAAAAAAAAAAAAAAATATATATATATATATATATATATATATATATATATATATATATATAGTCTTTATAAAAATAATTGTTTTCCTTATAAATTTTTGTTTATTACAATAAATATTAAAAATGCCAATTTTAAATATTAATACGTGTGTATGTAATATATATATATATATATATATATATATATATATATATATATATATATATATATATATATATATATATCATATATATATATATATATATATATATATATATAAAGCTTAGTAATTATAAATATTTATTGCATCATTCATATACTAAGACACGTTCATCACTGGTTTATCTTATATGCAATATATACGTATAGGTATTTACAATGATTTTACAAATCTTTTTGTATATCTACAATAAATGTTGAAATAAGATAATTTTCCTCTTTGAAATTGACAAAATTGTTATTTAAATATGCGTCTTATGTATTCTATGATATTTTTGTATAAAACAATTTTATTTCTATAAATAGATTTTATAAATATCAGATATTTTATTGATTTTTTAATATTATTTGTTAATATTCTCCGAAAAAAACCCAATATTTTTGTATTTTATAGGCACACGTAATTTAAACAGAGCTGTCCGTTCAATTAAAACACAATAGTTTTCCTTGTTTAAAATAAATCTAATTTTTGCGCATATGTTCGCATTTTTGATAGTTCTTATGTATTTTATTACAGATAAAATAACATTACCTGTTTGAACTGTTAGGATAAAGGTTGAAACAAGAAACAATACCGCAATTATTCGAAGCATCTTGCTTCTTTGATGAAATAACTTTTGCCTTTTCAATGATAAAGATATAAATTGCACGTTCAGAGCGTTCTTCGAGCGAGAGTTGTGTAGACAGACTGATCGCAAGTACGAGAATTCTCATTCTACACACTGCGTTGCTCGTTTTCCCCCTCCTATTTTCTCCTACCCTAGATCTTTCCTGACATTTTATTCTCTACTGTTTGCTAAGCTTTTCCGTAAAGTGTATGATACGCGACGCATAGATTCCATCCGTTTTCTTTTTGATTCTTGTCGCTTTTCTTTCTTGTGGGTCATGGACATTTATTTCTACATATTATGCATACGCGCACGATTGATGAATTTATAATGATAAATTCCTGTAATGACAGGAATGTTCTTCTTGAAATTCAACTAGTTTAGAGGTCTTTTCAGAAAAAGTTCATAAAAGAAAGAAAAGTTAGAAAACCATATTTATTAAATATTACTATTTTTCTAAAATTTATGTTTTTTACAAGGAAAGATTTCTAATTCGGAAATTGGTTTGTTTCATTACTAAAAATTTACGCTCTAATAAATCTCATTAAAAATAATAAATTTTCTTCACTGAAATTTGATTTCCTTTTGTTCTAGTAAATAATAAGACCTTCCTTTTTCTTTAGTAAATAATAAAACTAGGACTAAAAATAAATTAGCTTAATTTTACTCTATATCTTAAAGTGAATTCAAACAACAATGTTTTGAATTTCCGAGTTGGGAACCTTCTTTGTAGATCAATGTAATTCTCAGTGCCGTATAAAGATATGGGTAGTAAGTAAATTATAGCACAGGGTGGCAAAACTTTTAAGTATAACAAATTTTAGATAAAAGTGTTTTTAACTGAGAGTCGAAAAATATTTAATGCATTAAAACGCGAAACATTAAAAAAAGTTATATACTCAAACAATTTTATTATAAAAATTATATAAAAAAATATTTTATTATATACCCAGAAAATTAACTTGATATAAATTTCTTAAAACAACACAAAAAATCAATTTTAAAAATTGAATTTTGTAAATTTTTGATGGACACTGAAAGTTACAATTACGAAATATGTAAATAATAATGATGTTTTTATCAATTTTTAATGATATATTACAATTCCTAAAAAAAATTTTGCACAGGTGATATTAAATTTTATAGAAAGCCGCTTACATCTTAAGGGTGAAATATTTGAGTCCATATACGCAAAATAGATTAATATCGCAATTCATTAAAAATAATATCAACAATATATACATGAAAATGATAAACAAAGCGTTTTGTAGCAGTAACTTAATATCTCACATTTTGCTATTATATGCTATTACCGTTAATCATATTTAAATTGGCCTTAAAACTATTTAGATTAATAATAAGATTTAATTTTTGACTTTATTTTTATGTAATCATATTCAAATCCTTTTGTAACTCACGTCTAGCAACAAATTGCTAAATAAGCTAACTAATTTGTTTTGTTTCAGAAGCAGTTACATAGGTATGTATGTAAAAATGCTCATCTAAGTATTAATATTCTTTAAAACATTCTTATTTCAAAATTTTTTAAATAAAATACTTAAATTTTATTAGAAATATAAAAAATGAAAAATAAAATAATTTCAATAAAAATCTTGGCAAAGGTGTCTTTAGATCCTCTCCCAAGTGTCCTTCGGATATTATTTTATTCTTATCCAACATTTAATAAACAATAAGTATAAAATAACACTTAAAAAACACTGGGGGGAATCTAAATGCATCTCAGAAATACATACACAGAATCAGAAATATACACATGATTCCAATAAAATTGTATTAGGTAAATATTGATTTCATTGTTTTTATAATTCGACTGTTTTTAAGGCAGAACGTGTCTTGGTTAGAAGCTTATAATTTGTCATGCTTAAAGTTTCTAATCACTCATTACTATATTATCTCAAATTGTGATGTCAAAAACGAAAAAATATAACGAAAAACTCTTACGAAATTTGAATAAAAGTTTTACAAAATTCATAATTTTTATAATTGATCTCATCAAAACTTTATTATAAAAAATTTTTCATTTATATCAAATTTTTGAATAAAATAGCTTTTAAAAAAATTAAAAATTTGTTGCTCTGATCTGCAACTCGCTTAGCCTGATGCGGCACTGTTTGAATCACCCCACAGGATGAGTCATACATACAATTAAAATGAGTTGCAATCTTGTTTCGTTAGAAATAAGAAAAAAAATGACACTAGAAAAAATTGTGTGAGAGATACAACAAGATACATTTTTCTATAAATTCATTTTTTGTAAATACAAAAATATTATAAAAAAGTAAAATTGCATTTTTAAATAAATTAATTTAATCAATTTTTTTGTAAAAATATAAAAAAAATGACATCTAAAACTCAATACTTTACTAGATATTGTTCTGTTTACTAGATTTTATTTTGACATTTTGATAAAAGAATATGAAATGCGTGGCATATGTGCACAAATATGTATAAAACTTTCTGATCATCTTAAGATGAATCTCATCTTAATATTTTTACACACACATGCATAGAATAATAAAATAAAATATTTAATTTAAAAGTCACATTGTTTCTAGAAAAAGTACACTACTTGTAATATGTAATTATTTTTTTAATGTTATTGTGCATATGTTTTTCTTATATCACTTGATGCATTTTATTTTATGTGAAAAGTATTGAGATAATACTATCAAAAGAATATACATGTATATGAGTTAGATATCAATTGCTGATAATGTTCCAAATAGTGGAAATTTAATCTTAAATGATTTTTCTAAATTAGAAGATTAAAATTTTACTTTTTATAAAAGATTACGGCAATAAATAAATTCCTTAAGGATTAAAAAAAAAATAATAGTAAGAAATAATAATAATAAGAGAGTAATAATAGATAAAATTATACAATATAATTTATATATTCAGTAAAGCATATAAGATTAAATTTTTCTATATTTAATACGTTAGCTATAATTGGATTATTTACTTTGTATATTAACATAAATTATAAACACACAGTTTATTAAAATTAATATATTGTTTTTTATTTGCCAATGTATATAATCGTCAATTTTTAAGACAATTTTTGTTTTATTAGTGATTAGTTAATCAAGTGTAATTGTTATTACAAATTAGCAGTTGTATCTCGAGTATCTCGACTCATGGATAAAAAAAATAATCAAACAAAAACTTTTTGTTTATTAATTTATCATGTTGATACTCGTTTTTATTTATCTATAAAAAAAATTTTTTAAATGTATAAAATAAAATAAAATTCTACCATGATAAATTATTTTAAAATATCATTAAAAAATAAATCTCTTTTTTTTAAATGTATAGAAATAAAATATTTTTAAATATTATCTTTATATTAATTCATAGAATACTATTCATTAAGAAAAATTATTTGAGATAATTTGAAAAATATTAGAGTTAATCTAAACATCTAAACTGTGATAAAGTATATCACTTGTGAATTTGTGCGATTTTGAAAAACCATTGTTAATCGCATAATCAATACGTATATACGTTGAATGAGATATATGACATAAAACGGTTAGGGGGAAGGATGAAAGCGAGAGACGCCCGGCGTCGTGGCGCCTGTTCAAGTCGTTGTCGCCGTCATTGTGACGCCAGTGACGCCGTCTATTTAATTCGCAATTTTGAACTTAACAATTATGAGAGAATTTCATGTAGAAAGAAATGTCTTTATATTTCTGCTCTTTTCTTTTCAACTTTATAACATTTCTTATATTTTTAATCAATGTAATTTCCTTATTACTCTTGCTGTCTTTCGCCCTTTTAAAATCTTTTCCTGGTAATATAACAGCCACCAATCGTCGTTTTATCATTGGCTATTGTGCAAGATTTACCGAAATGAGCTCATCCAGTTTTTTTTTTAGTTTGACTTATCTAAAAAAAAAACAATTTAAATCTGTTAAAAAAACCTACCTACAAAAACTCACTCAAAACATTCAATTACAGTTTAATAAAATAGTATAAATAAAATATTTAATACAAATTATTATAAATAAATATAATTTAATATTATAAATCTTTTCTGAAGAAAGGCATGTAAAGAATATATCGAGTGAATCGAAATTTTTCTTGTCGTTTTTCCGTGATACCGATTGATTCTTTTGCTGCGCTAACTTCGTGAGCTGTCATTGAAGAGATCGCGTATTTTGACTTTGTGTATTGAGGAATTAATAGTGCAATATCAAATTTCTAATTTGTGGGAAATTATATAACATCAAAAACTCTGTAAAAATACTCGCGTGTAACGCGTGCCTGTTTTATCTAGTATGCTTTATTTTCTATCTGAAAAAGTTTATATTAATTCGTTAATCACGCATTTTTCGAAGTTTATTGTTGACGCTTTTCCGTAATGCTAATTGGTTCTCCCGCTGTGCTTACTTCGTGTGCTACTGTTATTACGGAGATTTTGACAGATTTTGACAATTATGTGTGTTAAGGGTTAATGTGTGTATCGAATAAATTTGTAATTTGTAAATTACAAAAACGATGTAGCACGCGCGTAACGCGCGCCTGTTTTGTATTTAAAAAAGTCAATGTTAAATTGATATCTCTCGAAGTTTATTGTTGACGTTTTTCCGCAATGTTGATTGGTTCTCTTGCTGTGCTTACTTCGTGAGCTGCAGTCATCGCGGGGATCGCATTTTGATAGTTATAGGGTGCGTTCCGTTTTCTGCATGATACGCATGAATATCAAGCGCAGAGCATGGGTGCAGGACCCGTTCCGTTTCTCTAATACACTTCATGCATTGGCCATGCGCCTCTAATAACGGAACGGTATTTCATGCAGTATGAACGCATAGTTATAACCTATCGACTCTAGATTAAATTGAATTATAATAAAAATAGGCGACAATTTACGATTAATTCCATTGCAAATAAATTCTATAATTTCCGTAACATCTGTTTTTGTGATAAAAGAAGAAGAATTTGATTATTCTTCAAGTAGCAGTAGTGATTTACTTGACAGTGAACTTTTGAGCGATGAAGAAAATAATATCTCAACTTTATATGCCATTTTTATGGTATGCCATTCCTGTTGAAAAATTAACAGATTATGTTGAACGAGTTGTCCCAAGGTTTTCACGACAACAATTCAAAGAACACTTTAGGTAAGTTGCAAATACTAAATATTTAATATTGCTCATAAGGACAAAACGTGGTTTTACAATAGGTTGAAATAAATGAGTGAGAGGATATTAAATATAATTAATTTATATATGTGCGTTAATAAAAAGCAAAACATTTCGACAATGTCTTCTTCAGTCGCAGAGCAAAAGTAACAGTAATCAAAGGCAATAATCATGTCGTATGTCAGAGTTCTGTGTATAATTGATTTATTTCCTTTTTGAGAATTAATTGAATCCTCCTACTTATTTATTTCGGCCTATTGTAAAACGACGTTTTGTATTATATTTAATATTGCATTATTATTATACAAGAAGTTAATTTTTTGTTACAGAATGTGTCCCAAAACATATGAAATTATTTTACATTTGATTGGACCAGCTTTATGTCGAACCAATGCAAATACATCCAGGAAAACAATTGTTGATAGCATTATGGTTTTTGGCTACTCCAGATTCTTACAGGTATTTGCTTTTATTTTAGTAATCTAATACTTTTTTGTTTTTGGCTTTAGAAATATATAGCACATTTGTTTTCACAGATCAATACATGTACAATTTGGTGTTGGAAAAACCACAGCATTTAGAGCAGTAAGACGCATAACTTATGCTTTACATTGTCTTGCACCAAGATTTATTCGATGGCCAAGAGATGAAGCATTAAATCGCATCATTGAAGAATTTTCAAAAGCAAGAGGTTTTCCTAGTGTAATTGGCGCTTTTGACGGATCTTATATCAAAATTAGAGCTCCAACAAAAAATGCTGCTTCATACGAGGTGTGTTCAAAAAGTATCGCGAATTTTGAATTTTCGCGGGTTACGTATATTCGAATTTCGATCTTTTTGTGGCGTTATGTTGGTACTCATGTCTCTCACTTATGCCGACAAGCTCGGCCATTTTGAATGTTCACTTAATTGTTGACAGCTGCTTTGCTTGCACGTGTTTTGGATCGTCTTCGATTTTTACCTATTCAAAAAAATGGATCAAAGAACCTGTATCAAATTTTGTGTGAAAAACGAAATTAAGTGCGCGGATGCATTCCGAATGTTGACTGTGGCATACGGAGAAGCTACCTTGGACCGAAGCAACGTTTATCGGTGGTACAAAATGTTCTCAGAAGGCCGAGAAGATGTGAACGACGAAGAGCGTGCCGGACGCTCGAGCACTTCAACAACAGACGAAAAAATTAATGAAGTGGAGAAAATGGTATTGGCCAATCGTCGAATCACCGTTAGAGAAGTTGCTGAGGACCTAAACATATCGATTGGCTCGTGCCATTCGATTTTTATCAATGATTTGGGCATGAGACGGGTCGCCGCGAAATTCGTACCAAAATTGCTCAATTGCGACCAAAAACAGCATCGCATGAACATTGCTAATGAGATGTTGGACTCTGTCCGCGACGACCCAAATTTGCTCCAGAGGGTTATAACTGGTGACGAATCGTGGGTTTATGGTTATGACGTGGAAACCAAAGCTCAATCATCTCAATGGAAGCTGCCGCACGAACCAAGACCGAAAAAAGCGCGCCAAGTTCGGTCGAATGTGAAAGTTTTGCTGACAGTTTTCTTCGATTGCAGGGGCGTGGTGCATCATGAGTTCTTGCCACAGGGTAGAACGGTCAATAAGGAATATTACCTGCAAGTTATGCGCAATTTGCGCGAAGCAATCCGCCAGAAACGCCCGGATTTGTGGAAGAACAAAAATTGGCTTTTGCACCACGATAACGCCCCTGCTCACACATCGTTGCTTGTGCGCGACTTTTTGGCCAAAAACAACACACTAATGATGCCGCAGCCACCGTATTCCCCAGATCTGGCCCCCTGTGACTTTTTCTTGTTCCCTAAACTGAAGAGGCCCATGAAAGGACGACGTTACGCTACGCTTGACGAGATAAAGACGGCATCGAAGGAGGAGCTGAACAAGATAAAAAAAAATGATTTTTTGAAGTGCTTCGAAGATTGGAAAAACCGTTGGCACAAGTGTATAATATCTCATGGGGATTACTTTGAAGGGGACAAAATAGATATTCATGAATAAATAAATAATTTTTGAAAAAACACAAAATTCGCGATACTTTTTGAACACACCTCGTACATATGCAGGAAACAGTTTCATGCGATTCACTTGCAAGCTGTATGCGATGCAAAATGCATATTCACCCATTGTTATGCAGGACATGTTGGTTCAGTATGATGCGAGAGTGTTTAGAAATTCTGCACTGGCTCATTACATTGAGGCACCAAACGAATATTTTCCTTTGGACACTCGCATTGTAGCAGATGCTGCATATTCAATTCATCCGCATGTAATGGTTCCATTTAGGGATAATGGCCATCTTACAGCACGTCAAAAAAATTTTAATTATACTTTGTCTTCAACTAGGATAGCTATAGAACGAGCTTTTGGATTATTAAAAGTACTATTTCGTATTTTATTGGATTGTCTACCTCTGACTGATATAAAAAAGATACCACAAGTCATACTAGCTTGTTGCGTTCTTCATAATTTCTGTATGCTACGAAATGATGAATTTCCAATTGTGTTGCGTTCTTCATAATTTCTGTATGCTACGAAATGATGAATTTCCAATTGTGGTATATCCAAATGAAGAAAATGCTGTACCTGATGTAATAAGAGCTGGAGCAGAATCAGGCAACATTAAAAGGAATAAAATTATGAATGAATTAAGAATGTAGGCTAGAAATGAACATGCTTTATAATTTCATATTTGTTATAATGTTAGGAACAGCAATCATAATTGTCTTATAGATAACTATACTAGATAGCTGTACTTTAGATGTACTATAGATTATAAATTTATACTACTCAGAAAGTAGAATGACAACATAAACGCGAAGTTATTTGATATCTTTTCCTAACATAAAAAGCAATGCTATTTATGATATCATCACCATCATTAAATAAATTAATTGCTCAACTTTTATAAATATCTATAAAGAAATGTACAATTAACTCCAGGCAGACTATTACTGCCGAATTTTTTACAAATTTGTACATTATAACAATATTGTATATCTACTAATAATATAAAACTGTCGAATATATATATGTTTGTGTTTATAATTGCTTCCCTATATTTGTTACTGCAAAAAGTTTTATGTAAAAAGTACCAAATACAATTTATATATGCAGATTAATAAGAATTGTAAATTGAAGAATTCTATTAATTATAAAAGTAATTAATAACAACAAATATATAATTAAAAAAGAACTAATAAAGGTGTATCGTGATTTAATTGTGCAACAATGGTAGGATAAGCGAATGAACGCGTAATGTAACCTCATCTCATCGCGTTGATCTATTACCAGTATAAATAGAAAATGATAAAATATTTTAGAAGTAATTTATTTAAAAATAACGTGTCAGTAATGAAATATTTTATTTATTTTATTAATATAATTTAATATATTTTACATATCGAGTTTAAACGGACTAAAAACTAACTGTTATTAAATGGCTTACTTATCTAAAAAAAATATTATATCAATACAGAAATTTTATCAACAATTTTTAACTACTTCTTTGGTATACATGAAACTAAAATACTTTTTATTTGGGAATTTCAAGTATCGTTAGCAAATAAAAATACAGATAAACATAACGCTTAAAGAAAACTTAAAGAAAATTTATAGGAACTTTATAAAACTTACTCACAAATAATAAACTAAACATTCGCAAATAATGCATAAAATATAAAAAATCTTGCAATGAATACTTATACAATATTTTAACCATATTTTTAATTTCAAGAAAATATTTAACTAGTAAAATATCAAAACATTGCTCATATAAAAAAAAAAAGATTAAGAAAGTTATTTAGATTCGTTTTGTTTTTCTACAAGTTTACCAAGAAGATGAACAAGGGACTTTTGGATTTTTTTATGCATTTGTCTTCTTTTTTCTGCAATCATCTTCCATCTCTATTTTTTTTTCTTCTTTTTCCAGTCGTTCTTTTCTTTTCTCTTCTTTTATCTGATCCTTATTATTTTTTAAATCTGATATGAAAGATTCCAAGACCATTTCTACTTTCCTTTTTTTAGGTTTGGACGAAATATCCTGACATTTTAAATTATCTGTAGATGAAGAAGATTGTGAGGCTTCATAATTTATAGATGTTGATAGAAATGCACTGGGTTCAGCTGGTCCATCACTGCTAGCTACAGCTGGAGGACAAAGCCAGCTTTTATCGCCAAATAAAGATTCCATAATGGAATAGAATGTCCAAGAACTGTTGTGATTTCCACTCTTAGCATTCGAATCTTTAATTTTTTTATAAGTTCTTTTTAAGCTTGACATCTTATTTTGAACTTGTATATTAGAAACGTTATAATTTGAGTTCTGCAATTCTGTAGCAATTTCGGACCATATTTTGTTATGACGTTTTAACCCAGTAGTGAATTCATGTTCTCGTTCACGATATAACTCTAAAAAGAGCATGACAACTTTTTCTGACCAAGTGAATGTTGTTTCTGGTTTATTTTCTTTCTGAGTTTCTTTAATATTATCACCTTCGATTGAGTCTATTTTTAAACTTGTAAAATTTTGACTACAATCATTAAAATTTGTAATTTGTTGGATCGTAGTAGCACTTTTTTTCTCTGTTTCTTCATTAATTAATTTCTGAAGTATATCTTGATCTAGAAAATAACAAGAAACTAATAGAGCATTTATAAGAATGAAAACATTCAATTAATTTCCAAAAGTAAATCATAATATTCTTAAAAGTATGGGTGGATGTCTTTTGACCACGTTGCGATTGACCACCAGCTACTCACAGCGCTTGAAGTAGAAAAATCCTAGGCACCGGCCGCTGTGAATGATTGTGGTAAATCACAACGTGGTCAAAAGACCACGTTGCAACGTAGACAACGGGACGTTCCCTGAAATTTTTATAAGTTAAAAGAATAACATCTCCAAAACTTACCTCCATACTTTATCCGTTTATATTGCTCAGGTGATACCATAACGGTATACAATTCTTTTTTTTCGCCAAAAAAAATTGGAAGAATAATTTTATCATCTGCCATTTTTAGCAAGCTCACACAAATATAACCTATAAGTTTTATATTTCGCGCTAAAATACACTAAATGCATAAACGGCATGAACTGCTTCAACTCGCGAGGTGAGGCACGTCATGCGGTCTCATGCACCGGAAGAAACGGAGTCATGCTCTTGACGGTAAGTTGATTCATGCATGCAGCGAGTGCGCATGAAGAGAAACGAACGAACTTCTATGCGTCTATGCGCATCATGCAAGAAACGGAACGCACCCATAGACAACTGTTACATGCTTCGCGAAGTTAATGGTATAATAATAATATTAAAATATAACTTGTCCGCTTAGAGGTTTTAAAAATGAAAAAAGCTGGAATGATGAAAATTCTGTATCAATATTTTATAGAATAATTATTAGGTATATATGATTGAAACATTACCAAACGTGTGTTATCCCAGCAAACGAGAAATAATTGAAAAATATTTAGGATTATTAAATAGAACAAAATCAAATCCAGTTTTTGGATTTTTTAAATCCGTTTTCTATCCGTAATCCATTTGAATCAATAATTACGGATTGGCTATTTGCTTTCTGTATCTTATTCAATATACATAAAAGTAAAACGTGCGACCTATTCATTTGAATCCGTAATTGTGGATTGGTTATTTGTTTTTGATATCATATTCAATATTCAATGCAATGAACGTGAGTCTATTCGTTTGAATCTGTAATTGTAGATTAGCCATTTGTTTTTGGTATCATATTCAATGTACAATGCAATGAATTATATTTAACTACCCTAACAGCACAACCATCCATTGTAAATCGACTTTTCTAAGTCAGGTTTTCGGAGTTGACTACAAGTCGACTTTGCATAGACGTCTGCAGACGTTTTTCAAATATTGACTTTACGACGTCTAGAAAAAGGCATACGGTCCTTTAGTCCTGTGTGCATCATGTATTGTTGAGAAACATAAATACTCATATTAATAGACAAAATAGGTCCATATATGAAGAAACCTTGATCTACATCCCAATGAGCAAACAATATTTTTTAATTGGTTTTTTAATAAAAATTTAATATATTTGATTTAATTATTGTATTATATTGATATATATTTTCTAATTGCATTCTTTTTTAAACAAATAACAGAAAAGTTATTCCAGATGCTATTTTACATTTACGAAATTAGTAAAAAAACTATAATTTTATATTTGTTTATATAAATAATATGCTTTAATTATACATATTTCATTTTTTCGATAACGTATATTGACTTGATCTAACAATTATATACACATATCAGTATAAAGTGTTCACAGGTCATCATGACAGATCAGTTCGCAGCGATCACGGAGGTCAAGCAACGTTCACCGGAGTCGCGACTTGGATGGGTGACCGCTTGAAAATTTCCCAAAAAAATTCCTAAGAAATTGATTTTTTTTGCAAAAATTGTTTTTGAAAATATTACAAAAATATTGTTTTGCTCACGTAGATTCCATTTGAATGATTTACGTAAAAAAAATGCAATGAATTATATTTAATTAGAGATATAGGAAACGGATTCAATGTGTTCAGTTTCTATAAAATTTTGACCTAAGTAAATATACATAATTTAAAAAAGTTTTAATGGAATATACACTACTCAAAAAAAAATAGGGAACACTTTCCAGACACCAAAAATTAGGCTATCTTCAAATGACTGTAACTTGGTGAAAAATCATCGTAGATAAAAAATAAAAAAAGCATTTTGAAGCTTGAAGATCGAGCTTCAACGTTCTACCAGCAGATTTTCAAAATTCTTTTAACTTCCTTGTCTTATGCAGTAAAAAAGTACACCTTGTTTTGTTCGTTAAAATTTCGTATTTTTGACACTTTGCAGATCAATCAACAAATTTTTTTCAAATAATTCAAGTAAAATTTCATAAACTACAATATTTTACCTACAAAATGCTTTTTTAAAAATTTCTCTACGATTTTTTTTGACCGAGTTACGCAACTTTGAAGCTAAACCTGCATTTTTTACAAATGATATCCGTACTCCGTGAAAAATTATCGTAGACAAAAAATCAAAAAACCATTTTAAAGCTCGAAGTTTCAGCTTTAACATGCTATTAATGGTTTTCAAAAATTTTCTCAATTTCTTAGTACTATGCTCCAAAAAAGATACACTGTTTTTTCCTTAAAATAACGTATTTTTAAGCCTGTAGCTCAATAAAAAAATTTTTCTCGACAAATCCAATTCAAGTGCCATAAAGTATGATATTTTCTCTACAAAATGCTTTTTTTAAAATTTATTCTACAATTTTTTTTGACCGAGTTACAAGACTTCGAAGATATACATTTTTTACAGTACATTTTTCCGAAAAATGACGTCTACCGCCGACATTAGCATTACCCAATGTGCACCACGTGGAGGTTGCCAGTCGGATTTTTGCACATCGTGTGTGTGTGTGTGTGTGTGTGTGTGTGTGTGTGTGTGTGTGTGTGTGTGTGTGTGTGTGTGAGTGAGTGAGTGAGTGTGTGTGTATGTGTCACAGCAGAGATAAGGAGCTCACAGTTCGTCACTTCTGCACTATTTAACGACTCCAAACCCTCTTTACTGTGTATATGTGTGTGTGTGTGTGTGTGTGTGTATATCACAGCAGAGATAAGGACCCCGCAGTTTGTCACTTTTGCAGTATTTAATGACTCCAAACCTTCTCTGCTGTGTGTGTATGCGCGCGCGCGCATGAGTGTTCAATGGCGTGTATTCCGTGTGTGTTCGTTATATCAACGATATTCTACGACCACACGTTTTGCTATTAAATCGAACCTGTCGGAACTTTATTTTCATGCAGGACAACGCTCGACCTCACGCGCGTTTTCAACGCGTTTTCAACGACACGCAATTAGACTGTTAAATCATCCCACCAATAGCCCGGACTTAAATTCAATCGAGCACATTTGGGATGAAATGGAACGACGATTAAGGCGTCGCAAGGAACAGCTGCGAAATTTAGAAAAATTGGGAGAAATATTAACGGAAATTTGGCACAACATTCCGCAAGATTGTATTGCAAGATGTATAAATATGCGAGAACGCTTGCAAGCAGTAATTGATCAGAGAGGAGGAAATACCCACTATTGAACTCTCATGCGCGCGAGCGCATACACACACAGCAGAGAGTGTTTGGAATCATTAAATACTGCAGAAGTGACAAACTGCGGGGTTCTTATCTCTGCTGTGATACACACACACACACACACACACACACACACACACACACACACACACACACACACACACATACACACATACACAGTAAAGAGGGTTTGGAGTCGTCAAATACTGCAGAAGTGACGAACTGTGGGCTCCTTATCTCTGCTGTGACACACACACACACACACACACACACACACACACACACACACACACACACACACACACATACACAGTAAAGAAGGTTTGGAGTCGTCAAATACTGCAGAAGTGACGAACTGTGGGCTCCTTATCTCTGCTGTGACACATACACACACACACACACGCACGCACGCACGCACGCGCGCACGCGCACGCGCACAAACGCACACACGCACGCGCGCGCACACACACACACGATGTACAAAAATCCGACCGGCAACCTCCACGTGGTGCACATTGGGTAATGCTAATGTCGGCTGTAGACGTCATTTTTCGGAAAAATGTACTGTAAAAAATGTATATCTTCGAAGTCTTGTAACTCGGTCAAAAAAAATCGTAGAAAAAATTTAAAAAAAAGCATTTTGTAGAGAAAATGTCATACTGTGAGGCACTTGCATTGGATTTGTCGAGAAAAATTTTTTTATTGAGCTACAGGCTGTTAAAAATACGTTATTTTAAGGAAAAAACAGTGTATCTTTTTTGGGGCATAGTACTAAGAAATTGAGAAAATTTTTGAAAACCGTTAATAGCATGTTAAAGCTGAAACTTCGAGCTTTAAAATGGTTTTTTGATTTTTTGTCTACGATGATTTTTCACGGAGTACGTATATCATTTGTAAAAAATGCAGGTTTAGCTTCAAAGTTGCGTAACTCGGTTAAAAAAAATCGTAGAGAAATTTTTAAAAGAGCATTTTGTAGGTAAAATGTTGTAGTTTATGAAATTTTACTTGAATTATTCGAAAAAAATTTGTTGGTCCATCTGCAAAATGTCAAAAATACGAAATTTTAACGAACAAAACAAGGTGTGCTTTTTTACTGCATAAGACACGGAAGTTAAAAGAATTTTGAAAATCTGCTGGTAGAACGTTAAAGCTCGATCTTCAAGCTTCAAAATGCTTTTTTTATTTTTTATCTACGATGATTTTTCACCGAGTTACAGTCATTTGAAAATAGCCTAATTTTTGGTGTCTGGAAAGTTTTCCCTATTTTTTTTTGAGTAGTGTATAATATTTCAACCTCAAAGAATTAAAGAGGAAACAGAAATGAGAGTTTTATTAAAATAAAAAGTTTTTAAACTACAAAAACTTGGCGCTATTAGATAAGAAAAACAATGAAAAGAATTGATTAAAGATTAAATTTCTTTAACATTTGTTTCTTTTACAAGTAACATTGTAAATTAATATAATTTTCTAACAAGGGACGTTTGCGAATACGGAAATTCAAAAAATTCTGAAATTTTGTGTACACATGGGGGGCCATGCCTAGGAGGGCTGGGGGGCCTCCTCCCTCCTCCCCGGATCCGGGGAGAGTGGAGGAAATGGAGGTGGAGCGACCTCCGTCTCCGCCGGACGCCGGCGCTGCTCACGGCGCTCAGGCCGTTGGGGGCGACGGACCGGCGGGGGCCGAGGCCGTCGAGGTAGGTGCGTCTGTCGCGGGCGGGGTCCCTGTCGATGGGGCCCCATCCGCGGGAGACGCACGGTTGCCGGGGTTCATCTCGGAGTCCGGGAGGAGCCCCCGCCGCCCAAGTCGCACGCGGTCGATGAGGCCGGCGCCTGTGACGCCATAAGCGTGTCGAGCCACGCTTCCGGGGAGAACCTCCCCGTGGCCAGGGTGATTCTTTCACCCCTCCCCCCCAACTCCCGCAGAGGGAGCGGAGGGGGAGTAAGGCCACGAGGGAGGAGAGGCCTAAGGGAGGCGGCGCGCCCAGAGCAGGGCCGCCCGTCCTCGGCAAGGGGAAGCGGCGATGAGTGCCGCTCCTCGGGTGCCCGCCCCTAGCTGCCCCTAGCGCTCGGGGGATGCGACGGGATGGGGCCCAGGCCAGTGGGGCCCGGCGGGCGAAACGCTCTCTCCCTGGCGCCCGGCCCGGCCACGTTGAGCGCCGTGGACGGGAGGAGGCGGGGCGGGCGGCGGCGACCGCTCGTCCCTGGGCGTGGGACTCGCACCGACGACATGTCGGGAGCGACCCCATGGCCCTAAATGAGCGCGGGGGTGCGTGATGCCTCGCTCCGCATCCCCGGGGTCGGGCTAGGCCCTACCGGCCGATGTATCTCGGCTGGGCCAGCAAAGCCCGACTCCCAACTCGACGAACTGGCGCGTCGGGGAGCTCCATGCTCCGACCCCCGGTGGAGGGATCTGAGCGTATGCCTTTGCAATCCCGGTCCCTCCACGCAATGGGGTGAGATGGGCTCGGTGGGTTTTTAGTGGGTAGGCGGGCCGGGCCTCGCCAACTTTTTGCCGCGCAAGCGGTCTGTGCCGGCGAGGGATACCGCGTCCCGAGTCCCACACTCCCGTGGTCTAGCCAACCCGGGGTACAATGAGTATTTTCCCCCGTTAAAAAAAAAAAGGAGAAGATTTTCATGCGAGAACAGGCAGTGAAAGAGACCAGATTAGAGGAAGAGGAAAGTAAACTAAATTAGAAGGTCCATAGACAAAATGAGTAATAGAGAGAGGTGAATATTGCTAAATAAAATAAAAAAAAGGTTAATCAATTTTAAATAGAAGTTTTGACAAAGAAGGAGGATAGACATATATAGGAGGATGAGAAATGTCGGTTATAGACTACGTAATATACCGGAGAAGACGGAAGCCGTCTTCTTTCACGATGGCTTCTCCGGGGTACCGCTCGAGGCCTTCGTCCGGGTGGACGACACCCGAATCCGAGTGGGGGCAACCCTCAAATACCTGGGGTTGCAATTGGAAGGTCGCTGGGCCTTTGTCGAGCACTTCGACAAACTGGCCCAGCGATTGGGCAAAATGACGAACGCCCTCCTGGGGTTGATGCCCATCCTCCGAGGTCCGGGAATAGGTGCGAGGCGCGCATACGCCTACGCGGCCATGGCCAGGGCCCTGTATGGTGCTTCGGTCTGGTTTCGCGAGGCGCTGGCCAGCCGCCGCATAAGAGACGTGCTGCACGCCGTGCAGCGGCGGCTGGCGAGGAGGATCGTGCGCGCCTATCACACCGCCCCTAGCGCGGCGACCTTAGTACTGGCGGGGCTCCCCCCGGCGGAATTCACGGCCGACGCCCTGGCATGGTCATATGCCAGGGCGAAGGCCGTCCGCCTGCAGGGGGGAGTGGTTACCCCCAGGGTCGCCGCGCTATTGCGAGAAAGGGCTCGCCGGCGGGCCATGAGGTCTTGGCGGGAGAGTCTCGCCAATGACCCGCCGGCGACGGGATCTCGGATCTTGGAGGCCGTCCTACCCCACTTGGACGAATGGGTGGGCCGCCCTTGGGGCGGCTTGTCCTACCGGACAACACAGGTGCTCACCGGGCATGGCTGCTTCGGTGAGTACCTGTGCAGGATAAGGAAGAAGCCGACGCCGCAGTGCCACCACTGTGAGGCCGACCAGGACTCCGCGCAGCACACGCTGGAACACTGTCCAGCGTGGGAGGAGCTGCGCGGAGTCCTGAGAAGAGAAATTGGAGATGACCTCTCCCTGCGGGCCATCATCAGCCAGATGGTCCGCAGAGAGAGCGCTTGGGTCGCGGTCTTCTCCTTCTGCGAGTAAGTAATGCGGCAGAAGGAGGAGGCCGAAACCATCAGGGAGAGGAGGCCGGGGGGACGCATGCCCTCCGGCGACAACAACGACGACAGAGACGGCCGGGACGGGGGCCATGACCCACCTTGGCTCCCCCCCGGCCGCCCCGAAGAAGAAGGAGGCCCGCTCTCCGCCCACCGGGCCGCAACGGCCCGTCCGTCAAAAGGCGGCGGGGGTGCGGGCGATCAGCCGCCGTCGCCCCCTCCCTTCCCACAATTAAGGAGGAGGAGGAGAGTGACGGCGCGAACACAGAGAGGGGGCGACCCTCCTCCCCAGCGCACAGTGGGATAGAATACGGAAAAACTGGCCAAAATTCAAAATGTTGATGGATTTGCATGAAACTTGATATAGGGAGGTTTTTGGGGTCGCTGATTTCGAATTTGATGTCAAAAATTCAAAATTCAAAATGGCGGATACAATATAACGGACAAAATTATCAAAATCGACTGAATTCGCTTGAAACTTGTTATTTAGGTGTTTTTGAGGTCTCTAATTTCGAATCCGATATCAAATTTAGAAAATTTAAAATGGCGGAACCAATATGGAGGACAAAAATGCAAAAAGTAGTTGTATATTAATATCGACTTGTATTTGTAGATTTTTTGGCTCGGTGAACATGAATTTGTATTTAGAATTATAAAATTCAAAATGGCAGATTCAATATGACAACATAAAATAATATAAATATATAATGAATAATGCCTATACGAGCCGACACTATGCTCATGTATATAATTTTTAATTTTTACAATTATGTGAGTTTCCTCGCCTCTCACAAATCGGGGTGCTTGTCTCATGTGAATCCCCTTGCCTCTCACAAATCGGGGTGCTTGTCTCATGTGACTCCCCTCGCCTCTCACAAATCGTGGTGCTTGTCTCATGTGAGTCCCCTCGCCTCTCACAAATCGGGGTGCTTGTTTCATGTGAGTCCCCTTGCCTCTCACAAATCTACATCATCATCGAAAGTTTCTTCATCAGATAATTCGATGTTTTCTAGTAAAGAACTATCATTGATATCAAAGTCTTCATGTTCATCGACATGTAAAGAGTGAAAGTTATAGGGAATCATATCGTGCGCAAGCAAACTTTGAACTTCAAGAGGTAATGGTAACTTGTTGCATTTCTGCATTCTTGTTTGAAGGCTTACCGTTGATATTACTGGGTCTGAAGTATCCATTGCTCTATTGAATACGTCTTCCAAAGTTGCAGAGCGACTGCACTTTCTGCTGTGATTCAGCCTGTAACTCTTATAATTTTTATTTCGAGCTTCAGCTGCTTCTTCTCCAAGAACTCCTACAGGAAGTATACTTGTTTTTATGATATCAGCGCCATGTACAAGGATCTTATGAATTGTTGACGGCATAGGATACCAAGCATAATTAGCCACATAAATTTGAGCAGTTGATAAACAAAGTTGATGGAACAATATGTGATTCAGTGGAAGTTGACAATTCAATGCAATTAGAATCGTTGTAAAATTTTTCAGCATCTGCTGGTCAAGCCCTAAATATTCGGATAGTAGCTCTGGATTTTGAAATGCGCGACGTGCAGTGTTTCCATCATTGCTGGAACCACTGCCACCAGACTTTGGCTTATCTACTTTAAGACCTAATTTATCCCATAATATTTGTTGGATTTCTTTTTTTCGCCGTGTACATTCACTTTTTTGAAAATCCGTTCTCATTTGCCATGCTTTTACTGGCAGTCTGTAGGAGATGTGAAGACAACATTCCAGAAATCGTATCCTTGCATGTAGTGGACTAATTCCATATTGCAAAGATTTTGGATCAGGAAGAAAGATGTCTTTTTCATTCTTTTTGGAAAGATTATTAAAATCTTTTGGAGTAGCACGGCAAATTGGACAAGCTTGTGTCGACTTTGTGTTGGTAATGCAGTTCAATACTTTTCCATCTATAAGAGTTAAGTACAATGAAAAATGTATTCGTATTTTGTAATCATTCAAGATTATTTCGAAAATTTGGAGATTGTCTATTTGATTGTACATATACTCTTTCTCTCTAATTATAACATCTTTTGATTCCTTAACGTACTCCAATTTAATGGGACGACAAAACCTTGGTGATTGAGGTGTGCGATTATTCCAAATTACTACATTATTTGCCGTTGTGAGTCTCAGAGGTATGCATGTAATAGCAAATAAATTTTCATCATTGACATCAACAGCAAACGTATTTGTATACATTTGTTTATACATTGAATGTCCTGAACTGCCGTCAAATCCCCAAGAACACATTAATACAAGCTCGACGTCTTTACTGTTACTAGTTTCAAAATAGTGAATGATAACATCTTTTTGTAAATCAACTATTCTATTAACAGTGTGATTAAGTAGAGCTTGAAGTGATATTTCCGCTTTGTTATCGGTAACTAGCAAAAACTCCTTTTTTGGCCTACAAATCATTTTGGCATCTCTAACTTTCTCATATGCTGGAAAAATGTCAGCCCCTTGTCTTTTTGTTAATGAACGCAAGTAAATATAATCGTCCTTGGATACAGAACGATCGAGTACATAGGACAATGCTTCTTCCGATGTTAACCTCACTACTTCCGGTTGATCTAATAATTTTCTTATTTTAGCAGGTTTTTCATGCATTTGCTTTAAAACTGCAGCCAAATCTGTCTCTCCAGATTGTTTGGCTGCATAGCGACATGCAATGAAAATCTTAGTAGGATTATTTGCATGTTGTGTGCTAAGTTCCGTATATTGTCGTCGTTTTGACTTATCGGACAATAATTGGAACTCTAGACGTGGACGACCTGCTTTAGAAAGAGATTTATCATGGTGGGCAGTCAAATCAGGAATGTTGAAAACAGAGTCCAACCATTCACCATATTTACATTCAAATTTACTTTGAATTCTTCTAACTTCATTCCATTTTTTATTTATTTTAGTGCGCAAAGTTTTAACTGCAATTTTCAATTTATTTAATTTATCAATATTTACATTATCAATTTGCAGCTTTAGTTTACTCAAAATATAATTTATGACCCCGTCTATTTCTGAGTTATGAATTTTTAACTCTTCTGCAATTTCCCGCTTTGTAAAAGACATTTTGAAATTAAAAGAAATGTACGAAATAATAATTTTGATATGCAATAAACCTTAATATAATGGTAATGTACGTTTTAATTTGGGTACCAAAAAATTGTAAAAAAAAACTTTCAAAAATCGTCTGCTAATAAGTATTTTATGAAATTCAGAATATCAGATCCAAAGATTCGAGCTAAAATGCAACTTCACACATATCATCATTTATAATACTGATATTATAAATTAACCGAAGTAAAACCGAGACCGAGCGCTCCTTTATATATAACATATTTTGCTACATTTCTCTAGCGATAATGCGCGCCGCGTAGTGGCGGAAAAATAAACTATCTTCGCAGAACATTAAAAGATTATAACTCAGAAGTGGACAGGGTTATATTATAAATCATATTTTGAGTAAACTGAAGCTGCAACTTGATAGTGTAGATTTAGGTGAATATTTTTTAACTGTATCATATTTATTAAAATTTGTAACAACCTGTGTTTTGTCCGAGCGCGGACGAGCTCAGGGAAGCCAGGGCTCGAAGGAAGGTTGCCGGGTTAATCAATTCCGAGATCGGACGTGCGTTTAATGAGAAATGACTTTATTTACGATCTAATACTGACAATATGTGCCCGTAGTTCGCGGATACACGCGGTGCATCCGCGACGGTACGGTGACGCGGTTTTACAATAAGAAGACGCGGTATTACAATAAGAAGACGCGGTATTTACAGTAAGAAGACGCGGTATTTACAGACCGGGGAGCTATTTACATGCGTTCGGTCGCTCGCACTCGGCTCGCGGTCGGTGCGAGAGAGCGCACGATAGCGCGGTCTCGCTCACGCTTGGTTCGGTATCGTCGCGAGGATTCCACGATGTTTATGTCGTCGCCGGCCTTGTCGGTCCGCGGCGCGCGCGGGCCGGGACGCCCTACGCTAGAAGCCGCGTCGGTGTTCCGCGAATTCGCGACAGGTGCGCGGCGGGATTCCCTTAGTAGGGAATCCCCGACGTGAGTCGGTGTCGGCTGCCTCGAGAGCTCTCGATGGAGGCAGAGATATCTCTACCCCCTTGGTGGCAGTCGTTACCGTGGACGCTTGGACGGAGATGGGTTGAGGGAATCGTTGAGATCTCTCAACGGTGGCAGAGCTCGCTCTACCACTCGGATTCCCTAGGTGCCGGGAAAGCGGGATCGGAAATCGCCGAGATCTCTCGGCGGTGACAGAGCTCGCTCTACCACGCGGATTTCCTGGGTCTGGCTCGGAGGCTGGACCGGAGAGGAGTCGATCTCTCTGCGGGATCGTCCGCCTTTTATACCCCGATCTCGGAGAGTCGGGGATGTTCGAGTGGAGTTCGGTTCTTCTCGGAATACAGCATCCCCGCTGCTCCGAGATCGGTCCGGTATCGCGCTCTCGCTTGAGCGTACGCCTCTCTGTCGCTCCAACGCCAGGAGCATGCGAATCCGTGCGCGTGCGCGCGGACTTCGGGCGTTTAACGGCGCGCTTGTCGGACCGTTCGTGCGCGCGTGTGAGGCGATTATCGGCGCGTAGCGCCTGTTCGTCTGTCCGGCGGGTGTTCGGCCGGACAGGGGAGCGGTTCGTGGCCCCAGGGGGAACGATGCGGAGGTGCATCGTTACAAATTAAATATTTCATTATAATTGAGAAATATTTCTTTTATCATATCTAAATATACGTTTGTTAATTAAGCAATTTTTCTCAGAGTATTAAAGTCCGACTACTTTTTGCATTTTGATCCGCCATATTAGATCTGCCATTTTGAATATTATAATTCCAACTTCGAAATCGTGCTCAACGATTAAAATAATGCAGACATGACTTCTGATAATTATATAATCGAACTGTGAATTTTTGCAATTTTCTCAGCAGCCTATCCCCTTGAGCGCTTTAAAAATTGACGTTCACGTCAATATACATTTCTAAGTGATATTAGGTGTTTAAACATAAAAAGTAGCAAAAAGTAGCATATTTACATTAAAATTCACATTTGAAGGAACACATTGGCACGTCAAATTTATTTATTGGAAGTGGAACTTCGTTGAACGACGTTTCGGTAGTGCGTTACTCTGTAAGAAAATAGTAAGTTGTCCGTCAGTTTAATATTTTTTAAACTCTCAGAATCAATATAACGAAAAGTATCTACTATTTTCATGATTTGTATACTTCCTTAGAAAGCAATAAAAAAAAAACTCGAATTATATAATTGATTAACGATGTAAAATGCTTTACTTTATACATATATTTACTACATATCATATGCAACTTTCTCAAACTATTATTGCTACAAAAAAAAAGTACTTGACCAAAAGTTATAAAATGTTGAGAATATATGTACTGACATGTCCACATGAGTACCGTATGTTTACTTTATCAAAATTGTAACGATACGCCCCTCCACCGTCCGTGCGCCTCCGTTCCGTCCACCGAACACCGAACGCCGAGTGCAGTCGAGGGCCACGTGCGCGCACAACCGAACTTCGCCGTGCGACCACGCGGCGACACGCGCGCCGACCGTGGCGTTCCGTAACGCTCCCACTCCGGCTCAACCGACCGAACGCGCGGATTGGCTTGCTCAGCCGCGCGTTCGGATATATAAGCCGGCAGTGGGAACGCACAAGTCAGATCCGTCCGACTATCCGATCCGTCCACAGACCGAGCATTCTCGATCGCTCCCTTAAGACGAGCATTCTCGTCGCACTCAAATATCCTCGACGGGCATCCCCGTCGGTACCCCCGGCCGAGTATCCTCGACCGATCAACCCTGAAATCCTCGACGAGCATTCTCGTCAGCATCACCGGCCGAGCATTCTCGACCAATCACGTCCGAGATCCTCGACGAGCATTCTCGTCATCATCACCGGCCGAGCATTCTCGACCAATCACGTCCGAGATCCTCGACGAGCATTCTCGTCATCATCACCGGCCGAGCATTCTCGACCAATCACGTCCGAGATCCTCGACGAGCATTCTCGTCATCATCACCGGCCGAGCATTCTCGACCAATCACCGTCGTCCTCGAGTACCTTGACTGCCGCACCGACAAAACTTGTAACCTAGTCCTCGACAGGGCACAAGCAACCTGTCGATCAAGCGCTCCACTTGCACGGGGCGCGCTCGGGCGAATCGCGGCGACGACCGCACCGGCAACGACTCGCGCTCGCGCACACGCTCACGCCACCGCGTTAGCCAATCCCGCCGCGTCCCGCGACTCCCCGACCGTACGGGCAAGCAACCCTCATAACTCTGTATTATGATCTCTAGTATTAGCTCTGTATTATCATCTCTAGTATTAGCTCTGTATTCTTATCTCTAGTATTAGCTCTGTATTATTATCTCTAGTATTAGCTCTGTAGTATTATGATAGTATCATCTCTATAAACGATCTATGTATTTTATGCTTCTTGTCAACGCTTTTCCTTTCTTGTCTTGTGCTCTTCTCTTGATCAGCAATAAATCATTCTCTATCGTTTGCACTTAACAACACTGGGTATAGTCATTACGGACACCTGACCAACCGACGAGCCTTATCCGGTCCGATCCCGAAGTTCCCGCACCGCACCGATCCGACCGAAACCGCGTACCGTTACAAAATTAAAAAGTTGACTTTTGGCCACTTTTTCCGTATTCTATCCCACTGTGCAGCGGCTGCCGGCCGCGCCTTTGGGACGCGCAGTCGTGGGAGGGGAGGGGGGCCCCTCGTTATAATGATGAACCCGGCGAGGCAGACCCGACCTGACGGTTCGGGGGGGACGACTCTGCGATGTAACGCGGAGCCGTACCCCCCGTCTGCCTCGCCGGGTTGAGGGGGGAGAGGGAAGTTTCTCCCTCTCCGCCTCCAGGGTAGTTAGGAGGACCGCGCCGCCGCCAGCGCGGCGCGAAGAGGCCTGGGGCTACGGCGGGGGCCGGATACCCCGGGCTTTACCCCCAAACCATCAGGGGAAGAGGCGGGGGGGCTGGTGTCCCCCTCTCCCGACCTAGGGCAGATTAGGTCCGCAAGCCCGGTCGGATGCGCCCACGTTAGGGTGCATCCGACGAGTCGAATCGGCTTAGGTCGACTGGGCCCGGGGGGCTCCGGAAGCATGCTGCACGCGTTCCCGGAGCCCCCCAGTCACGGACCAGGGCAGGACACCCGGAAAGGTTTTAGAAGAGTCCCACATAACCACTAGGCCTCCCCCGGGGCCTGGGGTATGCGGTAACGCATTTCCTCTCCGTTATCAAAAAAAAAAAAAAAAGACTACGTAATATAAAACGACAAAGCGTTAGAGGAGGTAAAATCGGCGGAAGAAAAATAAAGAACGGAGTCGGACCACATGCCATTACAAACAAAATTATTAGGAGAACAGACAAAGAAAAAAAATGACAGAATCAAGAAAAAAGAAATAAAGATAAGCGTTTAGACAAAAGAAGGAATAAAAAGTTACATAAAAAACTACAAAGATTAGGCGAGCACACAGAACAAGACGAAAGGCATATGGAAGGAGATAAGTGACAAGATAAAAAATTCAATAATGCAACAGAAAAAGATGATAACACCATGGAAAATAGGAAAAAAAGAATGGTACAACAAAAAATGGAAAAAAAGAAAAGAGAATTAAGGAAGACTCTGAGAAAACTAAAGAAAAAAAGAATTTACAGAGAAGATTTTATCGCAAAGAGAAAGGAATACAAAGAGTGGTGCAAAAAGCAGAAGAAGAAACACGAACAGGCAGAAGAAGAGGAAATTCAAAGGATAAAGAATGAGAAAGAGACGTCGAAATACATTAATAACTACGGAAAGAAAAGAAAGGAGGAGATATGCGACAACATAAAGATGGAAGAACGAAGAAATTATTTCATAGGACTACTTGAAGGAACACAGGAAAAGGAATTCAACATAGGCGAACAAAAAAGAGATACAGGCACGACGAGGGAGGAAGAACCAAAAGACATAAAAAGATAGAAATTAATAAAAATACTGCGAAGACTAAAAAACGCAAGAGCTTCTGGAGAAGATGAAATAGGAGAGAAATTTTGGAAACTGTAATAAATAAAATATGGAAAGGAGGGCTACCAAGAGACTGGAACAGAGAAGTAATTAGCCCAATATACAAAAGAGGAGAGAAAAACGAGATAAAGAATTAACAAGATAAAGATTAAATAAATAAAATAATAAAATGTAAAACCATATGATTACCATATTATTTACTTACTATTTCTTAATTGAGCCTCTTCAATATGAAGATATATTGTATCATCTTCCGAAAATATTTCTGTCTCGGAAGATGATTCGTCTTCACTTTCAACTCCTTTATGGCTTTTTTTCTTTTTGCTACTTGAACGCTTTTGTTTTAAAGTTTCGTTATTGGAAAACAAATTATTAGTGTTTTTCGCTTTATTAGCTTTCTTCTGTGCTATTTTATAATCGTGTGTAAAAATATAGGTCACATAAATAAGAAATTTTTAATACAATTAAAACTATGTTAGATAAAAAGAAAATAAAAATATATATGTAAATTCTATTTTATTTAAAAACTTAGCTAAGGAATGCAAGACCTTTATTTATATTGTGGCACAAGTACAAATATATATATATACAGGGTGTTTCAGACCACCCGTACACCCATTTTCTCTTCGCAGGATTAGGACCAATCAAAAATATGTTCAGACGAAAGTTGTAGGGTTTCAAAAGATCTATTCAATGATCTTATCAGTTTGACCTTGGATGGCGTCGCCAAGGTCAGATCGAAATCACATTAAGTTTTTTAAATGGAACACCCTATTTTTGATTCCAGAATCTAATAGCTGGTGTCAAGATCTTTCCAAAACACTATAAGAATGTTTATTTTCGTTGACTACTTTCCGAGTTGTGCGGCTTGAAAGTTACACTACCGCCAACACCATGTAAATAACAATATAAAATCACGCGTTACGCAGAAAGCCGTGCAGCCGACACAAAGAAAGTAAACACGCGAGCCGGGCCAACAAAAACAGATCATGAAAAATCGTGAAAGTTAGCTGTCGCGACCGTAGATAGTCACATACATATGTATGTCATAATATTATGTAATTACATTATTACTTTAACGGTAGCACACGAGCAATAACGAGCGCGGCTTTCTGCGTAACGATGTCTAACTCGTGATTTTATACATATTGTTATTTGCATAGGATGTAGTAGAGATGTATTCACCACAACGCTATTGTGACTCAACTCAACACGAGTGACAATAACTCTGTCAAACTTGTCACCTACGTCTTCAATTACCGTCATATCAGTATCAATCGCGCAACAAAAATCCGACCCTCTTTATTAGTCTAGGTTTATTTAGCCATGTCCTATTCCAATGAAGAAGCATATGATATGCTGCTAATTTTAGGTGAGTGTCGAGGTACATTCATTGCAGCGGAAAGATTGTGGCGGGAACGTTATCCTGATCGAACTCCTCACTCGCGAAATGTTTTTTCACGTTTGGCTAAACGAATCAAAATTAAAGGTGTCGTTCAGCCTCAACATAACAAAGGTACACAAATTCGTCGTCCGATTATGGATGAAAGAACAGTGGAAATTCTTGCATCGACAGAATTGAACCCTTATGATTCTTTAAGACGACGAGAACAAGATTCTGGTGTTAGTAAAATCAGTGTTTGGCGCATTCTAAAAAATAACAAATTTCACCCTTACAGAATGTCTGTTCATCAAGCGTTGAATTATAACGATATTAGACAGAGACTTGTATTTTGCAACTTTATAAGACAGCAACCACTTGATTTCCACTTGAAAATTTTATTTTCTGACGAATGTACACTTAAAAGTGATGGATCTGTTAATACTTGAAACTCTCGTTATTGGGCACAAAATAATCCTCACTGGTTGAGAGAAGTAGATCATCAAACCATTTGGAAAGTCAATGTTTGGTGTGGAATTATTGGAAGTCAAATCATAGGTCCTGTTTTCTTTGACGAAAATCTAAACGGTGATAGATATTCCGCCTTGATAATGACAGATCTTCCTGTCTTACTAGAAAATATTCCTCTGCAATTGCGCCTGAACATGTGGTTCCAACAAGATGCATGTCCGTCTCATACATCGAGAGTTGCTCGTGCGGCATTAAATACTATGTTCCCCGACAAGTGGATAGGCAAATACGGTCCAATCAATTATCCACCCCGATCACCAGATCTCACCGTCCTTGATTATTATTTCTGGGGAAGGATAAAAAACTTGGTCTATCATGAACGTCCGACTACGAGGGATAATATGATTCGTAGAATAAGTGAAGCAATTTGATCCTTACGTGCCGAGGAAATTCTTCGAGCAACCAATGATTTTCAAAATAGAGTTGATGCTTGCATCGCAGAGAATGGTGCTCACTTTGAACATTTAGTCGCTTAACAAAACATACACTCATTCATTCCCGAACGTGAGAGGCAAGGGGACTCACGTGAATCAAGCACCCCAAACGTGAGAGGCAAGGGGACTCACGTGAATCAAGCACCCCAAACGTGAGAGGCAAGGGGACTCACGTGAATCAAGCACCCCAAACGTGAGAGGCAAGGGGACTCACGTGAATCAAGCACCCCAAACGTGAGAGGCAAGGGGACTCACGTGAATCAAGCACCCCAATGGGATGAAATTCTCGTCACGTCCACGTCGTTCATTCTGGATAATGCTAAGCACGGGAAAATGCATACAGTCAATCTGGACATGATTGATCATCAAACATAATCAATCCAGTTAATAAACAAAAGCAGAGTACATAAAACTTTGACTCCCCTTTTCCTCCCCCATACACATACGCATGCACGTATGCACACACCCACACACAAGATTAAATCCGACTAAGTAACCACCACATGGTACATCTTGAGTAATACTGATGCTGGCGGTAGTGTAACTTTCAAGCCGCACAACTCGGAAAGTAGTCAACGAAAATAAACATTCTTATAGTGTTTTGGAAAGGTCTTGACACCAGCTATTAGATTCTGGAATCAAAAATAGGGTGTTCCATTTAAAAAACTTAATGTGATTTCGATCTGACCTTGGCGACGCCATCCAAGGTCAAACTGATAAGATCATTGAATAGATCTTTTGAAACCCTACAACTTTCGTCTGAACATATTTTTGATTGGTCCTAATCCTGCGAAGAGAAAAGGGGTGTACGGGTGGTCTGAAACACCCTGTATATATATATATATATATATATATATATATTATACATAATTTTGGGCCGCGTGCAGCGGTGTGATAAGGGGAAGTGCTCGCAGTCGAAAGCTTCGTCGGACAGTCCAACTACGGCCGCTGACAGAGAATGCTCTCTTCTCTTTCCTTCTCTCTCAAGCGGTCTTTTTTCCTCTCGAGCTGTCGTCTTCTATTTGAAACTGTGAAACTCGTCAAACAGTGTTGCCATGTTGCCTCTTCCGTTTTGACTTGCCAAGCCGTGTTGCCGATGACACGAGCGGCGCACTATTTTCACTTTTTTTTGTAACTAAACTACACTACTCAAAAGAAAATAGGGAACACTTTCCAGACACCAAAAATTAGGCTATTTTCAAATGACTGTAACTCGGTGAAAAATCATCGTAGATAAAAAATAAAAAAAGCATTTTGAAGCTTGAAGATCCAACTTTAACGCTCTATCAGCAGATTTTCAAAATTCATTAACTTCCTTGTCTTATGCAGTAAAAAAGCACACCCTGTTTTGTTCCTTAAAATTTTGTATTTTTGACACTTTGCAGCTCGACCAACAAATTTTTTTCGAACAAATCAAGTAAAGCTTCATAAACTAAAACATTTTGCCTACAAAATGCTTTTTTTAAAATTTCTCTACGATTTTTTTTGACCGAGTTACGCTACTTTGAAGCTAAACCTGCATTTTTTACAAATGATATCCGTACTCCGTGAAAAATCATCGTAGACAAAAAATCAAAAAACCATTTTAAAGCTCGAAGTTCCAGCTTTAACATGCTGTTAATGGTTTTCAAAAATTTTCTCAATTTCTTAGTACTATGCCCCAAAAAAGATACACTGTTTTTTCCTTAAAATAACGTATTTTTAACAGCCTGTAGCTCAATAAAAAAATTTTTCTTGACAAATCCAATGCAAGTGCCATAAAGTATGACATTTTCTCTACAAAATGCTTTTTTTAAAGTTTTCTCTACGATTTTTTTTGACCGAGTTACAAGACTTTGAAGATATACATTTTTTACAGTACATTTTTCCGAAAAATGACGTCTACCGCCGACATTAGCATTACCCAATGTGCACCACGTGGAGGTTGTCGGTCGGATTTTTGCACATCGTGTGTGTGTGTGTGTGTGTGTGTGTGTGTGTGTGTGTGTGTGTGTGTGTGTGTGTATGTATCACAGCAGAGATAAGGACCCCGCAGTTCGTCACTTCTGCAGTATTTAATGACTCCAAACCCTCTCTGCTGTGTGTGTATGCGCTCGCGCGCATGAGAGTTCAATAGTGTGTATTTCCTCCTCTCTGATCAATTACTGCTTGCAAGCGTTCTCGCATATTTATGCATCTTGCAATACGATCTTGCGGAATGTTGTGCCAAATTTCCGTTAAAATTTCTCCCAATTCTTCTAAATTTCGCGGCTGTTCCTCGCAACGCTTTAATCGTCGTTCCATTTCATCCCAAATGTGCTCGATTGGATTTAAGTCCGGGCTATTGGCGGGATGATTTAACAGTCTAATTGCGTGTCGTTGAAAAAAACGTCGCGTTATATTCGCCGTATGAGGTCGAGCGTTGTCCTGCACAAAAATAAAGTTCCGACAGGTTCGATTTAATAGCAAAACGTGTGGTCGTAGAATATCGTTGATATAACGAACACCCGTCATTGCCGGAGGTGGCAGGATCACTAGGTCACTTCGTCTTGTAAGTGATATACACCCCCACACCATCACGGAACCGCCGTTGTAGGATCGTATTGGCATAACGCAACGTCGATCATAGCGTTCATTTCGTCGATGCCAAGTACGTATACGAGCATCATTGCCATAAAGGCAAAAACATGATTCGTCGGAGAAATATACATTTCTCCAATCCTGTGAACTGTAAACATATAGTCGTCTTAGTCTAAAAAAAATCTCTTTTTAGACAAAGATGACCATATGTAAACATTGCATGCTCAATACAATAAAATTTTGTTTAGTACGCCGGCGATTCTCGCAGTGTGATAAGCGACACGGAATTTTCAAAATGCCGCGTAGACATTTATCGGCCGTAGAAGTTGCACGCATAATTGCGCTTTTGCAACAAGGTTTTAGTATGCGTTATGTGGCGCAAGATATTGGTGCATCTGTGTCCGTAGTGAGTAGAGCTTGGTTACGATATCAAGACACGGGAAATTACACGAGACGTGAAGGTAGTGGTCGTTCTCGATTAACGACAAATAGACAAGATCGAGCCATTGTTCGTTATGCATTAGAAAGACGAATAATTACCGCAAGAAACATTCGTAATGACATTCATTTGCGCCATGTGTGCGAACAAACAATTCGCAACCGTTTGAGAGAAGCCGGTCTTCGTTCTCGTGTTCGTGCACAAGTACCAAGACTCACACTCGTACATCGCCAAGTACGTTATCAATTTGCGCGCGATCACATAAATTGGACCGCTAGGGATTGGAGAAATGTATATTTCTCCGACGAATCACGTTTTTGCCTTTATGGCAATGATGCTCGTATACGTACTTGGCGTCGACGAAATGAACGCTATGATCGACGTTGCGTTATGCCAATACGATCCTACAACGGCGGTTCCGTGATGGTGTGGGGGTGTATATCACTTACAAGACGAAGTGATCTAGTGATCCTGCCACCTCCGGCAATGACGGGTGTTCGTTATATCAACGATATTCTACGACCACACGTTTTGCTATTAAATCGAACCTGTCGGAACTTTATTTTTATGCAGGACAACGCTCGACCTCATATGGCGAATATAACGCGACGTTTTTTTCAACGACACGCAATTAGACTGTTAAATCATCCCGCCAATAGCCCGGACTTAAATCCAATCGAGCACATTTGGAATGAAATGGAACGACGATTAAGGCGTCGCGAGGAACAGCCGCGAAATTTAGAAGAATTGGGAGAAATTTTAACGGAAATTTGGCACAACATTCCGCAAGATCGTATTGCAAGATGTATAAATATGCGAGAACGCTTGCAAGCAGTAATTGATCAGAGAGGAGGAAATACACACTATTGAACTCTCATGCGCGCGAGCGCATACACACACAGCAGAGAGGGTTTGGAGTCATTAAATACTGCAGAAGTGACGAACTGCGGGGTCCTTATCTCTGCTGTGATACATACATACACACACACACACACACACACACACACACACACACACACACACACACACACACGATGTGCAAAAATCCGACCGACAACCTCCACGTGGTGCACATTGGGTAATGCTAATGTCGGCGGTAGACGTCATTTTTCGGAAAAATGTACTGTAAAAAATGTATATCTTCAAAGTCTTGTAACTCGGTCAAAAAAAATCGTAGAGAAAACTTAAAAAAAAGCATTTTGTAGAGAAAATGTCATACTTTATGGCTCTTGCATTGGATTTGTCGAGAAAAATTTTTTTATTGAGCTACAGGCTGTTAAAAATACGTTATTTTAAGGAAAAAACAGTGTATCTTTTTTGGGGCATAGTACTAAGAAATTGAGAAAATTTTTGAAAACCATTAACAGCATGTTAAAGCTGGAACTTCGAGCTTTAAAATGGTTTTTTGATTTTTTGTCTACGATGATTTTTCACGGAGTACGGATATCATTTGTAAAAAATGCAGGTTTAGCTTCAAAGTAGCGTAACTCGGTCAAAAAAAATCGTAGAGAAATTTTAAAAAAAGCATTTTGTAGGCAAAATGTTGTAGTTTATGAAGCTTTACTTGAATTGTTCGAAAAAAATTTGTTGGTCGAGCTGCAAAGTGTCAAAAATACGAAATTTTAAGGAACAAAACAGGGTGTGCTTTTTTACTGCATAAGACAAGGAAGTGAAAAGAATTTTGAAAATCTGCTGATAGAGCGTTAAAGTTGGATCTTCAAGCTTCAAAATGCTTTTTTTATTTTTTATCTACGATGATTTTTCACCGAGTTACAGTCATTTGAAAATAGCCTAATTTTTGGTGTCTGGAAAGTGTTCCCTATTTTCTTTTGAGTAGTGTATAAATAATTGCAGAAAACGTAATTCGTGATATGTATACGTGTGTACAATTATTTATTAATATCTATAGAATTATGTATAAAAGTTAGTAGAAATTTTCTAAATTGTTATATACAATTTTTAAATCGTCTTTGATTATTTAATACAAAATATTTTATTCCAAAATAAATTAAGAAATTTGAAAATGCTCTTCAATTATAAATTAAATTAACATTTCTCATAAACACAAAAAAATATGCCATGAAACTTTACAATGACTGTTTTAAAACGTCAAAATAAGCGTTTCAATTTTCTAAATCATTGTGTTCAACTTTCATTAATAATCGAAGAGCATTTTTAAAATTCTTGATTTTTTTTAAATAAAAAGATTTTAAAAAAAATTTTTTGCCCTCAAGAATTGAACTTGAAACTTTCAATATACTAAGCAACGTTCTTCCATAAACGCTACGCAGCTGACTTGACGATTTTTTTCCTGTAACGCTACAATAGGGCATTTTTAAATTTGTTTATTTTTTGAAGAAAAAAAGACAAAAGGAGGTGGTAATGTGATCTCTTCATTAAAATAAATTTAAAAAATAGATTTTCTTTAAAAAGCATAGAATTTTGTAGTAAAATTATATATTTAACCAAAATGAAATAAATAATTAAAAAAGAAGATATTTTAGAATAAATGCAAACGGGATACCATCACGTTCGACCCTGCTTTTCGCGACGATCGTTCATTTACACCGTACAGCTGTCAAGTCACGAAAATGTAAGAATCTGATAGTTGTACAGGTTTCTTGGGTCAAACAATATGAAACCAGTGTTTAGACAACGCAATAGAACAATACTAAATCATTAAAACTTATACGGGAAGCTTAGAAAAAAAATTTTGTTTGGATAATACTATATGTCTATGTGAACGCGAAATAGAGTGTCATTTTGGGTACGTTCGGAAAGATCGCTATTAGCGCTATTTGTGTTTTCTATCTATCATTTATTAAATGTAAACAAGGATAAAATGATGCAAATAACGGTAATAGTATCTCTCTAAACATCCTTTATCTTTGTTGTAATAGTAGTAGTAGCAGTAGCAGTAGCAGTAGCAGTAGCAGTAGCAGTAGCAGTAGCAGTAGCAGTAGCAGTAGCAGTAGCAGTAGCAGTAGCAGTAGCAGTAGTAACTTCTTTATTTGATCCCCACAGAGTTACAAATTTTTCTTTATGTGTACAATAAACTTAACTCTACCTTATAGACTAACTCAACCTATCTTAGCCTATTTGTTTGCTCTATTTACACATGCACACACGGGACCTCCGCTTTTGTTGCAAGCAACTTTGATCCAACATAATACCTATCAATTTTATCTCTAACTTCCTTTGCCGTACATCTCTACAATCTCCTTCCCCGAAGCAGCACTCTCTCTCTCCCACACACTCACTTACTCTTCTTTTCTCTTCCACTGGCCCACACACTCTCACTCATCTCTTAATATCTCTCTCTCTCTCTCTCTCTCTCTCTCTCTCTCTCTCTCTCTCTCTCTCTCTCTCTCTCTCTCTCTCTCCACCTTTCCTTCACCATACGCCTCCCCCCTAAATCTCTCCAATTTCAATATCCATTCCTCTCCTTCTTTCTCCTTACCCAACATCTTCTCCACACGTTTCTTTTATGCTCCCCTTGCCCCTCATCTACCACATTTCTCTCACACGTGTTTCCAAGTCTCCTCCTCTCTTCCGCACAACCTGCACAACCTGTCCTTTTTTTTCCCCAATATATTTCCTCCCTTACTCTGTTCCCTAAACTATATTTCGCAATTCTCCCCCCATCTGTTTTTTGTTCAGCCTTTCTTCAAGTAACCCGGAATTCCCACTCTCTTTACCCTCTTATACCATTTATTGTAACTCGAGCCAGTAATTCTATCCCATCTCTTTCTCCTTTGTTCCTCTATATTTCTTCTCTCCGGCTCTTCAAAGGTAAAACTCCCTTTTTCTCTTCCTTCCTCCTATAATAATCTCTCACCCGCTTTTCTCAAAAAATTCCCTTTTTTTTCTCTCCCACTCCAATAGCTTCCCTCTCCTCTTCATTCTTCTCCTCAATTCTTCCTAGCACCTTCTTGCCAACTTACTTCCCCTTCCTTTCGCCAACCTCTCCTCAAAATTTTATGCTCTCCTCTCCGCCCTAATTCTCAGCTTCTCTCTTTGCAACTTCTCTCTAATCATATACCTTGGTGTTCTCTAGTTCACCCCTAGCAATCACCAATTTTTGTCAAACCTTCTTTTACTTATACCCTATACTTGCCCCATTACCGCTATCCCCTTCTTCATCCTGTCTCTAACTTACTCTCCCTTCCCCTCATTTTTTTGGAAAACGTACCCAAAGTATTTAAATTTACTAACTTCATCTACTTCTTTTCCCTCCCATCTCCAACGTATCATCTTCCTTCTACCTCCCCCCCTTTTCCGAATCTCATTACTTTCAACTTTTTCACATTTACTACCAGCCCTTTTCTCCTCTCTCTAGCCTCGCCATCATTGTCCGCATTCCCTCTTCATCCTCTGTCAATAGTACTAAATTATCAGCATAAGCTAATATGTATACTTTTTTTCCTTCAAGCCTAACTCCTCTCTACAGTCTCTTCCTCAGCTCCTCTTTTAAATCTACCGTCACTAAATTAAAAAGACCCGGATTTAGTGGGCATCCCTGCCTAACCTCACTCCTTGTACAGAACACATCACTTAACTCCCCTCTTATCTTCACCCTACTCCTAGTTTCTCTTACCATCTCCTCACACCTCCCTACCAATCCTTTACTAATGCCTTTCTGTCTCATTGCCTTGCCTAACACTTCTCTGTCCACGGAATCAAACGCGGCCCCAAGGTCCCCAAAAAGAACTACCAGCTTTCCCTTCTTTTTATTTAGCTGCTTATTTATCAAATAATTTAATACATAAATATTATCTAACGTCCTCATTCCTTTCTTAAACCCCATTTGATTCTGTGGCACCAAACCCCCTTCTTTTACTTTTCTCTCAACTCTATCTACCACTATTGAAACGTATATTTTATACAGCGACGGCATCAACGTAATTTCCCTGTAGTTCTTCATCTTATCTTCTTCCCCCCCTCTTCCTAATCGGTATTATCAATCCCTAATTCCAGTCCTCAATTCACTCCTCTCCTTTCCATATTCTATTACATACCTCCCATACGAACCCCTCCATCCTTTTCCCTCCATACCTTCATACTTTCCCGGAAATCCCATCTCCCCACTGCTTTCTCCACCTTTACTCTTCCTATCACCCTTTTTACCTCTTTCCTTGTAATCTCCCCGTCGTCCCCTTTCCTTTCACCTTTCATTCCTTTTACTACTTTTTCCTCCACCTCCCCTAACAATCCCATAAAATATTCTACACAATCCCACATCTCAATCATCATTTGCAAACCTCTTCTTCCTTCTTTCCCTATTTACCACCTTCCATACTTGCCCTTCTGTCCTCGCCTTCTTTGCTATCTCCATCCACTTTTCTATTTTTTCTTCTTTTGACATAACGAGTTGTGCGCTCTTTTAGCTCCCTATACTTTTTTCCTATCTCCCCTTTTTCCCCCATTCCCTCAGCGCCCTTCTTACACCTCTTTTACTTTCATTGCATTCTAAGTCCCACCGTCTTCTTTTCCCATCTTCCTTACCCTGCTTTTGTCCCTCTTTTAATATCCCTTGCACCTTCTGCTTCAATTCCACTCAGCCTATACTAATTCTGTCCCTCTTATCTGTCCAAACTCTCTCTAATCGCTCCCCAAATTTTTTCTTTCTTTTTTCCGTCTACCTCCATTTTCTCATCTTCCCTTCCCCTTCCTTCTGCACCACCCTTTCTTCTTCAATTTCAACCACTACCGGGAAGTGGTCTGAATCCACTCTGTTCTCCACTTTCACTTTTACCACTCTCTCCCACACCTTTTTCTCCCCCATCACATAACCTAGCACCGAGTCTCCCCCTTCCCCTAAATAAAGCAATTCTCTTTCTTCATCCGCCACACCTATTAAAATAAACCAACCAACCTCCTTCAATCTCTTCACTAAAAACCTATCCTTCGCGTTTATCTTCTTATCTTTCGATTTCCTTCTTTTCTCCTCCTCCCTTTTCTTATCCCCTCCCTTCCACCGTTCTCTCAATACCCCCGTTCTCGCGTCAAAATCCTCCCCATCAGCGTCCGTAAACCCTCCTCTTTTTCTTCTACCCAGTTTTTAATTTTTTCCCATATTTCTTTTTTTAATCCCCGTTACAATAAACCTCCGCTATTCTCCAAACCTCTCCCCTTATTCTTATCCTACTTGCAATCTGACCTTCCATTGTCTTTCTGTTTCTCAATTCTATTACCTCTAGCTCCTTTCTCATCCCCATTAGCATCCCTCTTATTGCTTTCTCCGCCAATTGCACCGACTACCTGTAGCCCCTCGGTAACCTATCTTTTATCCGTTCCCAGTCCCTTTTCTTCAACCACGTCTCCAATAAACAACATCTCATCGTGCGATCTCTTTCCAAAACTCCATATCCTTGTTTCCAACCCTGCCACGTTCCAAAAAGCTATCTCAATTGCTCTTTTCCCTTTTTCATCCACAACCTCTTCCCCCTCCCTCCCACGGCTCCCTTGTCCCCTGCACCCCTTTTCTCCCTCTACACTCTCTCTCTTTTCTATTCCCCATACACTTTTCCCACCTCACTCTACTTCTTTTCCCCCACTCCTCCCCTTCAGCCCCTCCTCACTACATCCTCTCTTTTGCCCTCTCTTGCCTTTTCCCCAAGTTTTTCTTTGCTCCTTTCCCTCCCTTTTTTCCCACCCTTTTCTTATCACCTCCTTTTCCTTATCCCAGAACCACCATATTCCATTTATCAACTCTTTGTTTTCTTCTATCCGTACTTTCGCTCCTTTTCTTTCCTCAACTTTTATTATTTCTCTAAATGTCTACCTACTTTGCCTCTCTTTCCAAGTTAAATCATCCCCTATTCATATATCCCCTTTTTTTAATCTTTTCTTCCATATAACTTTTTTTTGATCCTTTTCCCACCTCAATTTAAGACCGCAAGAACTCCTCATTTTTTTCTTATTTGTTTTTATTTCCCTCATTTCCTTAATCTTTGCCTCTACCCTTACTTGGTCAAATATTTTTCTAATCTTTTCCCCTACATCTCCCCTCCCCTTTAAAGCTTTTTACTAATACATTTTTTCTTTTTATTCTCTTTTTCTTTTTCCAAATTTTTTCCAGTTTGTTAATCCTCTCTACTACCTCCTCCGCACCTTTCTTCCCTTCTCTCCTCTCCTTTTCCACTCCACATTTTACCTTCCTTCTCTCTAAATCTTCTATCTTTTTCCTTCCCTTCTGACTTTGCTCTTTCTCCATTTTTCTTTCTAGCTCGTCTATTCTTTTCTCCAACTCATCCCTCTTCATCCTCCACTCCTCCTCCCTTTTCTCATATTATCCAATTCCACTATAAATACTGACATACTATCCTCCATCCTCTCCTCCATTTTTCTACATACCTTTTAGTTCCTCCATCTATTTTTTGATTATCCCTACAATAATTAGAAACTCCCCCCCTTTCTCCGGCGACCTTAACGCCCTTTTACTCCTTTTAAACGCCAACTCTTCCTCCCACTATGCTTGCCCTACCGTCTCCCTCTCCACCTCTTTCTTTTTTTCCACATCTCCAACACTTCTACACTACCCGTATGCTCCTTTCCCCTCTCCCATCCTTCTTTCTTACTTTTCTCTATCCCCGAATTCCCCGTTTCCATCTTTCCCGCCTTTCTAATCTAGTCCTTTGCCTTACTTCACTTACTCTTCTTCTTATCTCTATTCTTGGTTTCTCTCTTCGGTTTCCACTCAATCTCATTTTGTATTCCACGTTTATGCGTACGCGCCTCAACCTCGTCACCGCGATTTCTTGCGCGCCCTCTACAATCTTGCCTTTACCGCGCCCGCACGCTCGCGCTCTTCCCCTCTTGTTTTCCACCCCACCTCGTCGCTCACACACACTCTACATTACCTAACCTTTTACATACTCTACACCTTTTCCACACTCACCCTCTCTCTTACACTTCTCCAACTCAGTCACTCCCCTTACATTCCTCCACTCCTCCACTTTCAATCTTCCTCCTCACACACTCCTCTCTTCCAACTCTTTCTTTTTCCACCCACTTTTTGCCTTCAAAACCCCCTATCGATCGCACACTACTATCTCCTCTCGCTCCAAAAACGGAAGTTTCCTTTATCTTTGTTAACATTCACTAAACAACAAGGATAAAAAATACCACAGGCCACTCGAATAAGCCTTTTGAACGCATTCTAATATGGATGTGTTGGTAACCGTGCGGCGCGGCCATCTGGTAATGACTGCGTTCAGCAGAATTCAGCAGTTGCTCAATGGTTTACTGCTGAGTTGCAACGTGTTGAGTGTTCTATTGAACGCTTTAATGTCAGTTAACGTATGCGACAATACACATGCGTAAATACACCAAACTTAACCTTCGCGGAATACGGTATAAAGCATATAACAGAAAAATATAAATAAAATAAAGGTAAAATAAAATAATCTTTTAATTAATTTAAGTTAAAATAAACAAACTATAAAATTAATTTAGTATTGTAAATAATGTTATTGAATAGGTTGATTCAACATAACATATTGGTCCAAAAACTGACATATTCGTAATCGAATTCTAAGACGATTTTTCTTTTCGTAAAAATTTGTTCGGAGTTTAGTTTTCAAGTTACAAAAAGAATTAGCGTATGACGGGTCGGATACAAATGGCATACAGAGGGGGGCGCGACTCATTGTTACACGCGGGTGTATCCGTGAGGCGCTTTCTGCGGTCAAATGACTGACAAAAGTACAGCACATTCTTATTTAAATTTTCTCTTTTTCTCATTCTCTCTCTCTGTCACTTTAATTATGCTACATTTAACTAGTCAAATTTCGATTTCTGTCATCTGGCCGTCAAATATCAACCGTAAAATTTTCAAGTAAATTTACATTATTATAATAAATGTACGCCCGCAAATAATAAAATTTAATGCAATGAGATTACTTCAATATCATTTGCAAGTTAAAAGTAGCACTTTTAAAACGCACAAGAAGAGAAGGAAGGAGAGAGAAAGAGAGAGAAAGAGAGAGAAAGAGAGAGAAAGAGAAAGAAAGAGAGAAAGAGATTGATGGATTGATTGTGCTTTTATTAATATTCTAGGGCATAGCCCTCTAAGAATATAAACCAGAAAATATATAGACAGGAAATATAATACAGAAAGTAAATAACAAAAACAAGAAAAACGAAGAAAAAAGAAACAAAAAATAAAATAAGAATAATAGAAAAGCAACTAAATGAAATTGAGATAAAACATATTTACAAAGAAGTACTAAAGTATAAAATTAAAATTAAGCTTAATAACAAGGATTAGAGAATGGAGCGTATTTCCGACAGAGCAAATCAAGAAAACAAAAGGTACGAAAAATATTAACAATTTGTAAACTGGAATAAGAAATAAACAGAAGGCAGTAAGCAAAAGAATACAGAAATACGCTCAATTCAAATAAGCAGTGCTAGGGACAAGCAAGTGCAGCAAAAATGAGGTGAAGATAGCATACTGATAAGAGGACTAGGAACAAATATGGGGCGGAGGCGGCGCTACGCGACTGCGGCCCCTGAGGTGGACGAAGAGCGTTTGAATGCATTAATAGAGGTTGCCTACCTGACGGCAGAAGGGAGATTATTCCATAAGGAGCAGGCCGTGGAGTGAAAGGAGCGTTGGTAAGTTGAGGTACTGCAAAAGGGGACAACAAAGTCAAGGGAAGAGGAGGGTGAAGAGCGAAGGTGAGAGAGAGGACGATGAAGAGGACGGAAATTATTGGAAAGATAGCAAAGAGAAGAGTTGAGGATAATAGTGAATAGGAGACAGCAGGTGAGGTACTCTCTTCGGTCGTCAGATTTGAGCCACTTCAATCTCTCATAATATCCAGAAATGTGTTTATCCTTGCGAAGGTTAAAGATGAACCGTACGCAAGAGTTCTTCAGGCGTCGAAGTTTAAACTTATGTTGCCCCGTAAGGTCGGTGAATAGGGCCGCGCAATAGTCAAAGATAGGGAAGATGAGGGCAGTCACGAGATGTGTGCGAAGGCGCAGGGAGAGGCTGTTATTAAAGGCCTTTAAGCGCCAAAGGACACCATTATGGCTAGAGGTAGCACGTATTTGCTCAAACCAGCTAAGGGTATTGGTAAAGCAGACTCCGAGATTGGTGACTTTGGTGGTGATCTTGATTTGAGCACCGTTGAGGTGCAGTTGTATGAGAGAAGGAGGGAGGCTATTTACAAACTTAGCGCTGCCCAGAAGCATTGCTTTTGTTTTCTGCACGTTTAAGGTGAGAAAGTTAAGCGAGACCCAGGATTCAATAGCTGCAATATCCTCTCTAACCTTTGCAAGGGCAGCGTCAAGATCAGCAGGCGGGAAATGTAAATAAATTTAAAAGAGAGAGAGAGAGAGAAAGACGGGGGGGCCCTTTAAACAAGTTTAACCACGTTTATTCACGCACACAGCGATTAGCTTATTGTTTCCACGATGCGACAGTTCAATTTAAATGTGTCCTTTATCCAGATCTATCCCTCGAAGTTGTTTTACATTTTACCACATTTACACTATTTACTCTGCACTTGATCGATAAACGCAAAACTACGCGTCAAACCGATTGATTTTATTAATTACTATCAATCACTCTAATTACTACAATCATTTGATGCGTTAAAATTACTCGAAGAAACACGTGTTTACGTTACGATTACACAACACGTGTTCATTCGACGATATCAAGCAGTTGATTGGATGTTATTGGTTATGTCGTTATAAGAGTGTCGAACGATTGGTTAAAGCCATAAGTCAAAATGCGGCAATTCAAAATGAAAATATTGATTAATACGAATTACATCAGTACAATTTATTAAGAAAATGTTGCAAATGTATGTTTATCATTATTTGTTAAAAATTGTATGATCCATAAGTGACTTTATCAAGATAATTATTTTGAACATTTATTATGAAGAAACCTCAAGGATATAATTCTTCAAATCTCCTTGCAGCAACGGATAGTCTGCCTTTTTCAGAGCAACTAAATATTTTATTTTAAAGAATAATTTCACAGTTTTCGCAAATAATAAAAAATAAAAAATAATATTTAGAAGGAATTGATTTTAATAAAATCATTTCTTGAATATTTTGAATAAATAATAATTATCTTAATAAAGTCACAGATGGATCATACAATTTTTAACAAATAATAATAAATGGCAACATTTTTCTAATAAATTGTATTGATGTAATTTGTATTAATCAATATTTTCATTTTGAATTTTCCGCGTTTTGACTTATGGCTTTAACCAATCGTGACACTCTTATAGCGACATAACCAATAACAGCCAGTTGACTGCTTGATATCATCAAGTGAACACGTGTTGTGGGTTTGTAACGTAAACACGTGTTTTTTCGAGTAATTTTAACGCATCGAATAATTGTAGTGATCAAAATAGTGATTAATAGTAATTAATAAAGTCCATCAATCGGTTTGTCGCGTAGTTCCGTGTTTATCGATCAAGTGCAGAGTAAATAGTGTAAATGTGGTGAAATGTGAAACAACTTCGAGGGATAGATCTAGATAAAGGACAAATTTAAATTAAACTGTCGCATCGTGGAAACGATACGCTGATCGCCGTGTGCGTGAGTAAACGTGCTTAAACTTCTTAAAAGCCTTTCTTCCCCCGTCTCACACATTCTCTTTTTTTTTCTCCTTCCTTCCCTTCTTGTGCGTTTTAAAAATGCTATTTTTAACTTGCAAATGATATTGAAGTAATCTTATTTGCATTAAATTTTATTATTTGTGGGCGTGACATTCATTATAATTATGTAAACCTACTTGAAAATTTTACGGTCATCCTGATATTTGACGGTCGGATGACAATGATCAAAATTTGACAAGTTAAATGTATCATAATTAAAGCGACAAAGAGAGAGAGAGAGAGAGAGAGAGAGAGAGAGAAAGTTTAAATTGGAATGTGCTGTTTGTGTACTTTTGTCAGTTATTTGAGCGCAAGAGGCGCCTCACGGAAACACCCGCGTGTAGCAGGGAGTCGCGCCGCCCCTGTCTACCACTTGTATCCAACTCGTCATACGCTAACTAATTCTTCTTGTAACTTGAAAACTGAGCTCCAAACAAATTTTTGCAAAAGGAAAAATTATCTCAGAATTTGATTATGAATATGTCAGCTTCAGGACCAATATGTTATTTTGAATCACCCTGTATGTGTATTGTGCTTCGAACAGTAATGCACTGGACGTCGCCATTTCTCTAATCACATTTTGCTTATAACTCAGTGTACTTTTAGTTTGCTGAAAATCATGGCGACTGCTGACTAAACATGTTGAAAGGTTGAATGCGTTTTGGACCGTTCAGCAGATAATCTTAAAACGGTTACAAAACTGTTGGGTTCTGCTAAACGCAGCCATTGCCTAGAATCTCTTTATAGTTATACAACGTCGCTATCATAAAATCTAAGAACTATTTCTATAGATATAAACGTTCTGTTTACCGGTCTGTTTCTCTATTTTGCGTGCACGTAGGCATATAATATTATCCAAAAAAAATCTTTTTTTCTAAGCTTCACATATAAGTTTCGATGATTTCGTATTGTTCTATTGCGTTATCCGGCTGAGTATCGTTTGGCCCAAAAAACCTGTACAAATGTCAGGTTAACTGACATTGTCGTGGCTTGACAGCTTTACGGTGTGGATGAGTGCAGATGTGAGTAATATATGTCAGGTAAAGTTCACTTATGCTCTCGTGGGTTGATAGATAAGCAAGTCAAACTAAAAAGAAAAGTCTTTTACTTTTTTTTAAAATTTGCAATAATTACCGATAAAAATTAGTAAAGTCGATTAATGAGAGCGTATTTCCCCTGCCCACGGCGTGACGTGCGGGACCGCCTAGCAGTTGCCTAGCTAGGTGCTGGCGGCGGAGCAAGGGAACAAGGAAACGAGCGACTCAATACAGGAATCCTACGCCGTTGCTGCTTCTCCCTCCTCACCGCGCCGTCACGCCACCTGCCGTGGCGCCTCAGGCTTGGCGACTGACCAGCAATCTCCGCGTGCGATAGACGAAAACTGTATTATCGACCTTGATTGAGCTTGCCTTTCAATTTAATGTCCCCTTAACACTATAAAACGCGTGATATCTTTACAAAATTACCTTTTCAGAAAAAGGTAAAAAAAGGCGGCTATGTGTGTGCGCGCGCCTAAAAATCTTTATTTTTTTCAATCAAAATGATATGTATTAATATTTTCTACAAAATCTCTTATTTAAATCTAAATAGTATTTACTTAAAATAAATATCTTGAAATTGTGTAATCTAATAAAAACATATTTTTATTGAAAATTTTTTTATCAGTTTTAACCCAAGTGGTTGTATTTAATTTCAATAAGTTTTAATGGATTATATAACATTTAATTTAAAAGAATTAAAGAGGAAACAATACAAAATGAGAACATTTTATTGAAATAAAAAATTTGTAATGCACAAAAACATGGCGCTGCTAGATAGGAAAAGCGATGAGAAAAATTGAATAATTTCTATTCAAAACATAATAGCTACTATCTCTCTATTGTCATTGAAAATCACATGTTTTTGTACATTAAAAATGTTTTATTTCAATGAAATTTTCTCATTTTGTACTGTTTCTTCTTTATTATTTTAAATTAAATGTTATATATTCCGTTGAAACTTATTGAAATTAAATACAACTACTTGGGTTAAAACCAATAAAAGATTTTTCAATGGAAATATATTTTTATTAAATTACACAATTTTAAGCCATATATTTTAAAGGGTAACACCACCTTTGAGATTTGGAAAAACTAATTTTTTTTTGCTTAAATTATTAGTTTGTACTGTGACGGTGTTTTTACGCACCTGACACAAGTTTCAGTCGCCCGCTCACGGCAGATCTCAGGAACGCGGTATTTATCTCTTTCAAATAATTACTAGCGGACGGAATTGGGCGCCAGGCACGACAGAGCGTGCCACTCTTTGCGGCTCATTAATTTCGCAACTCTACATTAACGTATTAACCGTGAGCGGTGACGACACGACCATCCGGCAGCTCCCCGCTAAGTCGGTAGAGGCGCGGGGGTGGGTCGGTGCGGGCAGGTGGTGATCGGGGGAGCGAGGGAGAATCGCAGAATAACGAGGCAAGAATTAACAAAGAGAGTAACAACGTATATTTGGAGTTTTCGGGTTAGTAAACTACAAAACCTCGCACGCGGTTTACCAGCGTGCGAAATGCGGTACAGATTCGCGGAATGTTACTCGAAGCGGCTTAGTAATCGGACGATATCGTACGGCAGTCACAAACGTAACGATTCAATCGCTTCGGCGAGGCGGTCGCCGCGGGAGAACATGCACACATCAAGGCGGAATTCCGCAAAACGAGTCATGCACACGCTAGCCGAAAGATCTCGCGTTTTCTCTCACCGCTATTACCGTAACCGAGCCACGTTCAACCCGCAAAATCAGATAAAACTTACAGACGTACAATTACATAAACTTACGACACAACGACGGCTTGGCGATATAAGCGCGGATACCAAAACTAAAGAAACTGCATTAATACGGCGGGATCGGTCGAGCAACGTCGCGGCTGTAACAACGGCTACGCTTACGATTTTACACACAAATACGAGATCGTACGGAGTGGCCTCTACTTAATCCTACCAGTCGCGATGTTACTCGTCCTCGATCGCGAAATTGGTAACTTTACAATACTTAAGGTGCGCTCGTCTCACCTTTCGGCGCGGCAGGGAACCACTTTCTGCGTCCCCTCGTGAGTTAGCCTCTGCTGTTCTGCTCTCCGGCTCGAGACACGCTCACAGCACAAGTAAGCATCGATCCTCGATCCTGCGGGAGGTCCGCGGTGTCGCGCCCCACTTATCGCCGCTGCCGCTTCCGCATTGGCTGTTATCAGGCGGCTAGATCCTGGCAGTGTGCGCATTATTCTATCGTTCTCCGTTTCTGACATTGATAGCGCGCGAAGCCCAAATTCGGCAGGTGATTCTTGGCTTCCCCAGGAACTGATATCGGCCGGCCGTATCTCCGGTGGCGGATGGCCGCCGCCTTAGGCCTGTGATGCCTCCTCTGCATGGTTCTCGATCTCGCCTCGTTCTCATTTTTGCCTTTTAGCTTCGCACAATTTCCGCTTGCGAAATCGTAACTTTACCGTTCCTGAAAAATTAACTTTTGACAGACAAGGTTTTTGTTTGGCAGCAAACGAAAGGGACAGTGTGAGCGGTACAACCTGCAAGCTCCCGCATCTTGTGGTGCTCCGTAAATCCCTCGGCAATGTTCCTGGATTCTTGCTTCCTTCTCGGTGCCTCTGGGTGGACGAGACGTTTTACTCGTACAAGGTATATTTTCTCGCAGTCACCGTCTTTCTCCTCGACGGACCTACCGCTCACTTGAAATTAACAGCGGACGCAGGGACAGCACAGAGACGAACACACACACTTAAACAATCGCGCCAACGAAATTGCGCCTGCTCCCAAGCCGGAAGGACGCAGCATCCGTGTCGCACTTCGCGGTCAGGCCATACGGCCCTTGTGACGGACATCAAACGCAAGTTGCACCGTCACAGTACCTATAAAAATATGCTGTAGGTAGTTTTAGAACAAAATTCAAACTGTATTATAGTGTTTGAGCTGATTACATGAATCGTCTCTATGCGCCTACCGAGCAGCTGCAAACGATTTGGAGCGGTCCCGTCTTCTTTATGCTTCGTAGTTATTTGGGTCTTATTTATGTACCAAAAATAGACCTTTGACTAACACAATATAGATGTTATTACTTGTACTATATCAGTAAATAGTTTTGAAAGCATTGGTTTCTGTGTTTATGCGACGTCAAAAGTTTTCTGTGTTTATGCAACAAACTTGGCTGTTTGTTATTATAATAATGGCAATAACAGTCTAATGAAAATTTTGCAAGTCTAAAACCTCATGGTGGGCACTACTTGTCATTATTATTGCCAAAAATTGGATATGCGGCGCCTCGTACTTGTCGAGCGCAGTCTCACCCAAGAAGCAAAAGAGATCAGAATATCATTATTAGCAACAAGAAAAGAATATAATGAAGCTGCTGAACTTGTGGAAGAATCGCTTTATGGGGCAGACATCGCAGATTAGAGATAAAAATTTTCAACTTTATACACAAAAAATTGGTGACCAAAACTTTAAACGCGTTTTTCTCAAAACACAGTTTTTCAAATTTGCGTGCAACGTTACTCTTACAATTTTTATCCGATTGACTTGAAATTTTAACACAATTATCTTGTAATCATTTTACAGGAAAGTACGTAGGCTTTTTGCAAAATGTTGAAAACTCTTTTTGTAATCAGCATTTTTTAAACAAATTTTTGGGTGAAGAATCCACTTTTTTCTATAAATAGCTGCCATTTTCATAAAAATTAATATTTTTAAAAATTCCTACGTACTTCCTTAGTTTTGAATATGTAGATAATGAAGATTTTTTTTGTTTGGTTACAATATAAACCATATCGCAGAAAACTTGCACGCAAAAATTCATCTTTAAAAAAAGATAATTTCGTAAATGGGGCAGTACGCCGCCATTTTGTGCGTGAAAGAAAAATAAAAAATATTTATTTACTTGTCAATATATGTACAATAAAGCCCTCTAAGCTTTTTTTATATAAAGTTATTCATTTGCCGACAATAAATTCCCAAATTTAGGTATCATTTTAGGGCCTCAAAGGTGGTGTTATACCTTAAGTAAATACCACTTAGGTTGAAATAAGAGATTTTGTAGAATACAAATACTACCATTTGAGTTTTGTAAAAAATATATTTTCTTTATTATAGGCGCCTTTTGAAGATTTCGTACACTTTTTTGAAGAAACGCACATCGTTTCTATTAGATTACACAATTTTAAGATATTTATTTTAAGTAAATACTACTTAGGTTTGAATAAGAGTTTTTGTAGAAAATAATAATATATATTATTTTGATTTAAAAAAAGATTTTTAGGCGCCCGCGTACACATAAGCACCTTTTTTTACCTTTTTTTTGAAAAAGTAATTTTGTACTGGTTAATTTGACTTCGTGCTCTTTCGCGTAGTCAACGCCATATAAGACAAATCCGTTTCATTGTGAGGTAATATTGAACGCACGGATGAGTAGGCGATACCATGCGTTATGGAATGGTTTTTAATTATTTTTGGAAAATGGAAAAGTCCCATTATAACTTTGTTATATACTATTGAATTTGTAATAAAATAAGCTTTCTTTTGCTTATAACAAAAAATAAAAATTTTGAAAAAAAGAAGTAAGTGGTGGGAAAAAATATTTAAAAAAATTAAAAAATAATTTTATTTTGCTGTTGTAAAGTACTTTTTGAGCCATTTACCTTTTATTTAGAACATTTTTTTTTATCTCTTATAGTTTCGACGATATACGCTTCAATAAATAAAAAACCGATTTTCTTCAAAGGAGTGTCTCACCCCCTAAAAGTGCAAAAGGGCACGTATAAAATGTACGTGTTCTTTATTTTTATCTGTACTACAACATATTAAAAGCTCGTTTAAATCTAAGGCGGACACTTTGGCCACATTCCTTGTAAGTAAAAATCGTGAAAATGTAAAAAAATCGTTTTCTCGCTCTATCTTGATCACGTTTCCATATAGAAATTTAAAATATGTAAGCGTCTTTTCATATAAGTTATATTAGAAAAAAGAACCAAATCAAAAAGCCGTGAAGATACTTCAACCATATTTATTCCGCTAGACCCTTTCATACAAATCCATTGAGGGTAGGATATCGACCCTTCTTATTTGGCTAGAGCCTTTATGAAAAATAAAAATTCAATTGCAAGAGTTGGTAACAGGGGTAACTTGAACAACACAAATATTTTGATTCTTATCTATACGCAGTTGCATAGAGCAAACAACGTGACGCAACTTCCGTTTAAACATTTTTTTATACGTGTCACCATTTTTGGTAGTTATTTTGACAAAAAGAAAATGTACATTTTCTTCAAGAAGTAATTTCATCTCCTAAAGCTGTAATTTGGTACAAGCAAAAAATAATTTTGTAAGCTATTCTACTTGCACACAATATTTTTAAGTTTACTGATCTTTCGAATTGCCTAATAGTTCGGGAGGTAATGACACAAATTTTCGACTAATATCGACAAAGCTGATTTTCATTTATACAGTTGTTTTCGTGTTACAAATGAATAAAATGACGGTTAGCCCACGTTTCCGCGGGACGGGGGGCTTCCACAGTGTCTCAACATTGTAAAAAAGGAAGTGTTAATATTAATGAAAAGTTAATATCGACAAAGCTGAAAATTCTTGTACTTACTATTGACAACATAAAATGTCAAAAAGATACCGTCAGCCGCGGCAACTGCGGAACGTCGTGCATCAGTCACTCATACTAATATGTGAAAAAAATAGAGTAATTATGCAGTATAGGGGACTCAGTTCCAATCATGTTGACCTTGATAAAGGTTATGCAGGCAAGGATACTAAACAACTTTTCCTTATAAATTAATTGACTTTCTCGTACAGTTTTCGAGATATACTTAAAGAAAAAAAAACAGTTTTTCTTAATTATTTCCAAAAATATTTATTTTACAAAAAGAAGGGTCAAACAAACAATGAAGCTTGCGATAAACTCTAGAATAAAAATTGTAAACATATTTTACCTAACTTCAATACTTTAATCGTTATAATAAAAAAACTATTTGAAGACACTGTAGGAGCCCCCCGTCCCGCGGAATCAGGGGCTGACGGTCAGTTTATTCATTTGTAACACAAAAACAACTGTACAAATGAATATCAGCTTTGTCGATATTGGTCAAAAATTTGTGTCATTACCTCCCGGACTATAATATTTGTCAATAAAATACATTGACCATTGCAATCAACTATTCTGCAGTCAAAATTAAATAAACAATATTTTGCAAAAATAATAAATTTTCTATTCCTAACTTGTTTTTAATTGTACATAGTATTACGTACATACTTTGACATCGCCAAAAATATTTAACTGATTTTAGTAGTCGAGTTAACAAAACTCATTATTATTTTATTATTTCAATTATTATTATTATTATTAAAAAACTCTTATTTTAATATTCATTATACTATACTGATTTGCTTTTAATGCTCTTTTACTTAATACGCGATTAAAGATGAGTATGAAATAAATCCGTTCCAGCACGAAAAAGTTGAGCGTACGAACAGGTACGTATAGCGTGTACATAAGGAGTTTGTTATTATTTTTCAAGAATGGTACATTAGTAAGATACTTTGTTATATATGGTTGGATTTGTATAAAAATAAGCTTTAATTCTGTCATTAAAATATTTGAAAATTTTTAAAAACAAATGTAAAGTGGTGGAAAAAGTATAAAAAGTAATTAAAAAAAATTTTTTTAATTATTCTTGTAAAGTACTCTTTGAATCATTCAACTTTTATTCAGAACATTTTTTCCATCTTTTATAATTTTGACGATATTCGCTTGGAAAAAAAATCAATTTTTTTCAAAAGGATGTTGCACCCCTTTAAGGCAATGCCGGAGTGACGGCCGAACTCCGACGGTCCTGCGCCATCTACTGAGTGGAACTAAAAATGTCAATAGTATTGATATTTTTAGATCCATTATCATTTGAGGTCTGCACTCATCCTTGTCTTTTCAACAAGCGAAACCGCCCAACTAAGTACCGTATATTTCGACAGGCACACTCGGGCCGTCTTGTAGGCGGATGAGTTTACGCAAAACAATTTTTCGTCCGACCTGTTGGGTTTCTGCTGTTGAATAAGGACGTAATGTGTTGGCAATATACATTGCACTTTGACACTACGCTATCTCTTTTCGCTGCATGTAACAAAAAGAGATTGACGTTAGTCAGACTAAATGTTTAGCACATTTATTGCCATTTCATTAGAAAATTATGTATATAATACATAATACTAAAATTATATTTTCATGTCGAACATGAATAAGGCAATATTTTGTAAGCAATATGGAATGAATCCTTTCCCATCGCTCATTTCAATAAAACGCAAAAGTTTTTTCTAGTTTCTCTATTCTCGTTTGCTTATGTTTGCCTATAAGATGGACAAATACAAACTTAAAATAGTCAGCCCACGATAAACCCCTCTGATAATTAATTAAAAATAGCCCACGGTAAACGCCTCTGATATCTAATTGTATGGGCTTTTGTCAAGGATGGTCCATAGGATGGATGGTCGGTAGGCAAATTAACGTGAGCCAAGTCATCAGTTACGTGCAAAGTGTCCGTGTATTATATCGTTATTATAATTATGTACAATGCTTGCAGGCTGCTCCGGCAGAACTGCCGAACTGCGCGTCAAATTCGGAGCTCTCCCAAAACGCGCGTAAGGGCACAACGACAATAACAAATCAGGGCCGATCATGCGATCTCGCGGAGCCAATCACAGTCTTGGAAATCACGCTGTGCTCCGCTGTACGTAGCATTATCGGCAACGGAAAATGTGCCCACGGCATCATGATCGACAATGTCGCGCTCGATAACAGAAATATGCCTACAGCTCGGCCATTTTGACATTTTGACCGTCCCGGTCAAAGTAATTAAAATTCGCATCACATAGTTAAAATTACACTCGAGAACTTATTTACATCTATTATACAATTTAAACTAAAGGCGCATACATAGTAAGAAAATCACGCAAATATCACATAATTACTTATGAATATATGGTCGCATTTGATCGGGCGCTACAACGCCATTATATGGTCGCTGAGTCACTTGAAATCCGTCGATGTCAGTAATAACATATCGGTCACAGTCAAGAACCTTTTTAATAAGGTACGGTCCTTTAAATTTTGGCAACAATTTTTTGTTCACGCCAAGCAGAGTTTCAACATTCCGGATTTCCACGTAGTCGCCAACTTTATATTCGCGCGCAGGTTTTCTTCTCAAATTATACCGTGTTGTGTTTTGAAGTTGTGATCTCTCTATACTCGTGTGAGCTTTATCACGAATTTCTTCTAAATCGCTCTCGACATCTGTATTTAATATTTCACACAATACATCGTTTGTTTGTCCTCTTTGATCTGTACCAAACAATAAACGCGAAGGAGTTTCGTTAACGGTTCGACAAACGGTAATATTCAAAGAATACTCAAATTTATCTAAAATCTGATCCCATTTAGATGGCGTTTCGCTTAATTTTGCCAACATCGGCGCTATGACTCTATTGAAACGTTTCACCTGTCCGTTAGCTCTCGGCGTACTCACAGCAGTAAGGACGTGTTCAACTCTTTCGATGCGCAAAAACTCTTTAAACACATTAGACGTGAAACACGTGCCTCGATCGGAAATTAAACGTTTCGGTTTACTGTACGCACGGAAATAATCACGCAGCCATTTCATCGACTCATCCGTTGTCGTAGATTTACACGGGTAAACCCTAATAAATTTAGTGAACGCATCGACAATGACAAGCAGGTGTCGGTAATCTTTCCCAGTTTTTTCTAACGGACCGAAATGGTCAATATGTACAATAGCAAACGGTAACTTTTCTTTTGGGATGCTGTGTAAAAATCCTTTTCTACTCTACCACTCACTGGTGAGAATTCGATACAACGCAAACAATTGGCAATGTGATCTTTTACTTTCTCGCGCATTTTTGGATACCAATAAGTTTTGATAATGTTTCCGACGACCTTGTCAATTTCGACGTGTCCAATGTCATCGTGACATGTTCTGATTACATTTGATTCCATTGATTTCAAGACATAAAATAACAATTTTTTATTTTTATCCTTCCGATAAACAAGTCCGTCGCGCAGTTCAAAATATTTTATATCACCTTTCTCAAGTTTCTCGCGAATTTTGAGAATTTCGTCGTCTCAGTCCTGACAGATAGATAACGTTCGCTCAAATGTGTTACCTTCTAATACTAACACGCTATAACATCTACTAAGCGCGTCAACATGTGCTATTCGCTTTCTCGGTCTATGAACTATTTCGTAATTATAGTTTTGCAAAAACAAGGCCCAACGTGATATTCGCGGATTTACATCTTTTTTATTTAAAGTAAGGCGGAAGCTATCGCGATCAGTAATTATTTTAAATTTCTGTCCAGCTAGATAGATATGAAATCTTTTTAATGCGTATACGACAGCAAGGCACTCAAGCTCGAAGCTGTGGTATTTAGATTCAGCGGGGGTGGTTCGTTCGTGGCTCCAAAAGGAAATAGACTTCCACGAGTTATCATTTTGCTTTTGAAGCAAGATACCGCCAAATCCACTCGCACTCGCGTCACAATGTAACTCAGTCTCCGTCCGCGGTGAATAAATTGCTAGCACTGGTCTGCTCGCTAAGTTACGTTTTAATGTCTCAAACGCCTCGCCTTTGACAACACCAAAAGTAAATTTAGCATTCTTTTTTATTAGATCATATAGTGGTTTCGCTAATAATGAGAAACCGGGAACAAATTTTCGAAAATAGCTCGCAAGACCAATGAAGCGATGCACCTCTTTTACATTTCTCGGAAGCGGATAGTCTAGAATAGCTTCAATATTTTCATCGCTCGGTCGTATTCCATGCTCGTTACAATAGCACAATAGCCCAAGTACTTTATTTCGGTTTGAGCGAAATAACATTTATCTAAACAAAATTGCAAATGATTTTTTCCAGCAAGCTCAAATAATTCCGACAAAATTGCGATATGCTCTTCTAAATTTTTTGTAGCGATCAAAATATCGTCAAGGTACAGTAGTATCTTATGCTCTCTGATTAACTTTTTGAACGCCGTGTGAACGAAGCGCTGAAACACGCTTGGCGCATTGGTCAATCCGAAAGGCATTCTCAAATACTCGTACTGTCCCACAAGTGTCACAAACGAAGTGAATTTTATGACGCTTATAAAATTTTATAAGCGTAGTAGTATTGTAAGCGTATAGTAATTTTGACGCTTCATGCATTTTCACGTGATAAAATCCATTCATCAGATCTAATACACAAAATAATTTTTTATCTTTTAACTGATCAATATTATCGTCAATTAATTCGGTTGGAAAATTATCGCGTATCGTAATTTTATTCAGTTCTCGAAAATCGACGCACAGCCTAATATCGCCAGTTTTTTTTCTCACTAATACTATTGGGCTCGCATACGGCGAATTGCTCGGGCGGATAATTCCCTTTTGCGACAACTTGTCTAATATTTTTTGTAACGCCTCTTTGTCTGCGAACGATAATCTGCGAGGACGCAAACTTATCGGTTGCTCATGTTTTAAAGTGATATTCATCTCGAAATCAGGCCCGCATTTCTCGGCTCGAAAATTCCGAAGATAAGAAGAATTATACACGTTTTGAATTTCTTTAATTTTATCATAACCTATCGCAGGATTAATTTGCAACTCGCACGGTGGATTATCGGGACGCTCGTCAGCTACGACACTCAATATTTGATTAACGCTTGTTTCCTCAACGTTTTCGATTTCGATAACTTCTCCGAGTGTAATACGTAACAACGGACAATTCATAAAATCTCTACCTAAAAGCACTTTGTACGCTATGGTATTATCAGGTACGGTATAAAATTTTATTTTTGTACACACGCCTTTTATTTCGACATCACCATAAAATATACTTAAAATCTCAAATGGCGAATTATTAATTCTGCAAAACTGACTAGTATCTTCGTCTACCGGACAACAATTTTCGCTACCGACAACACTATTTCGAATGATACTTATCGGTGAACCCGAGTCAACTATTGCGTCTATCACATAAGTATTTACTTTCTGCATTTTTTGCTAGGGCTATTCTTCAACGTTACCACGTATGGCTTCGGAAGCGTAACGGGCTGTATGCAATTCGTTGATGCTGTCTGCGCTGACCTCGCTCCAATTCCGGGCGCCGCTGACTGCTTCCGCTCGGGACAATCTCTGGCCAGGTGATCGGATGATCCGCATACGTAACAGGCTCTCGGTGTCACTGATGCTGCGGACGGTCTATCCTGCGTAGCGAGTCCTGTCCTCCGATCCTTAGGACACCACGCCGGTCTCCCTCTTTCCGACGGTGCCTCTGCTCCCGAACTCAATGATCTCGCGACATCTCTCTTCTGTTTTACGTCGCTAGGTTTCTTGCACTCAAAACGCATTTTCTCGAAACCTCCCAAGAGTTCCAATCTCAACTTGAAATTTATCATACGCGCCTGATTCTGCAGACGCATATCGACAATGCCCTCAACAAAATAGTCAAGAAGCTTGTCTTCTGCAATGGGCACTCGGTTGGCGAGAATCACTTTCTCGTGGTAGTAGTCACAGGACGGCTCGTCCATCTTCCAGACACGGGCCTCGAACTCTTTCCGGAGTGCCATCTTTCCTGGGCGCAAATCAAACATTTGCTTCATTTCCTCCAGAAGATCGTTGATACTTAGTGTTTAATATTCTGCTCTCGAATAGAACCAAGTGAGCGCTCGTCCTTTTAGTCTTGAGCTTATCAAAATTCTAGTCGAATTGTCGTCCAGCTCGTACAAATTTCTTAATAATTCGAGTTGATTCTTCCACCTCCAAAAAGTGTTTTCTGTCGCGCTAAACTCTGGTAGAAGATCCTCGAGGCCCCGGACGCCGCCAGCCGCAGATACGGTACTGCTTGTCGCCGACGCGCTACGAGTTACCTCGCGCTCTTTGCGCAATAATTGTCTCTCTTTCGGATAGCTCTCTCTCCTTGCAAATTAGGTCTAACTCGCGTTGTAAGATGTTGAGTTCCATAGGTGCAGCTCCTACACCTTCCCTGGATATAGACATAGCGTCTTCCTCGTCGGTCGGCTCGCGCCCCGCTTTCTGCGTGGCGGCCGATGTGCCTTCCCTCGCACGGTACTTTATTTAACTCCTCGCCCAAAGTTGTCCAGATGTTCGGATCCTGTTCAATTAATCGTTGGATAAGTTCTGCCTTTGCCCCCTTTGTGGGCAATCCTCTGCTGCGGAGATCTTCTTTTAATTCTGTCATTGTAAAATCGCTACCCTCCAGCGGCTTCATGGTGCCGTTCGACACTCACGGATCGGAGCGACACGAATGGCGGTTCTCACAGAACGACAGCTGGTACTTGGATATTTTTGCTCGCAGCAAAAATATTCCGTGGGTAACTCTCACAGAGCGTACAGTACCGTCACTTTACCTTCGCGCGCACGAAATCACCGCGTGCCAACACTCGCACACCACTACGCGGCCGAATATCGCGATAATGTAAGATTCGACATTATCACAGCGAATCCCACTTCTGAAAAGGTCTGTAGGGGCTTTTGTCAAGGATGATCCATAGGATGAATGGTCGGTAGGCAAATTAACGTGAGCCAAGTCGTCAGTTACGTGCAAAGTGTCCGTGTATTATATCGTTATTATAATTATGTACAATGCTCGCAGGCTGCTCCGGCAGAACTGCCGAACCGCGCGTCAAATTCAGAGCTCTCCCAAAACGCGCGTAAGGGCACAACGACAATAACAAATCAGGGCCGATCATGCGATTTCGCGGAGCCAATCACAGTCTCGGAAGTCACGCTGTGCTTCGCTGTACGTAGCATGATCGGCAACGGAAAATGTGCCCACGGCATCATGATCGACAATGTCGCGTTCGATAACAGAAATATGCCTACATAATTAATAATAGTCAGCACACGGTAAACGCCTCTGATATTTAATTAATAATAGTCAGCCCACGGTAAACGCCTCTGATATTTAATTAATAATAGTCAGCACACGGTAAACGCCTCTGATATTTAATTAATAATAGTCGGCATACAATAAACGCCTCTGATAATTAATTAAAAATAATCAGCCCACGGTAAACGCCTCTGATATTTAATTAATAATAGTCAGCACATGGTAAACGCTTCTGATATTTAATTAATAATAGTCAGCACACGATAAACGCCTCTGATATTTAATTAAAAATAGCCAGCCCACGGCAAACGCCTCTGGTAGTAATTAAAAATAATGATTATAATTCGCGACTTACTGCTGTAGACAGTCTATGGCGATGGAAACCTTTTGACATTACATTGTCTTATGATAGGTATCCTACACCTGTCCATACCAGTGCCTCTGCATTCTAACCTCCAATTTTCTTTTGGACAGGGTTAGGTTGACCAAGACACCGCAGTTGACCACGTCGTGTCATGCTTTTTTCAGGATGCATTATCGTAGCGCGTAGCCACTTTCCTTCCCGCAGCGTTTTCAAAAGATACGTACACGCACCGATAAATGTGATGTCCCTTGGCGCTAACGCTCAGCTGTTACATACACACGCAAAGTCGCGCACGGATGTGTTTCACGGTGTAGATTGGGGAGCGGGCATAAAATGGTGGGGGGCGCTACGAACTTGCTCAGGCGAGAGAGAAAGCATAACTCAACATGAATATATGGCCATATGGGCACATAATAAAAGTAAGAATGGTATGCGCAAAGCTTGAAAATTACGCCCCTTCTTCGCGTCGAGGTACCGTTCATCCCACAGGCTTGCTAACTACGACAAACTAAATATTTGATGATATCAGGTTGCTATAACTGTCCTGATTAAATCTTTGTCATACCTTACTATATGTGCGTTGTGTCCTTTTTCTTTGATACAGGATGCTTACACATAAAGTATACGAATACACTTAAAACAGATGCATTGTCAATGCATGTTTTAAACAAATTATGTGTTCTTTCAAATTTATAATAGAAAATTGCAATAACGTTAGTGAAATCACTAAAAAAAAAAATAAATAAATAAAAAAGAATTACTTTTGGTTCTACCAAAAAAAGTAACGTAAATTATACACTACCCAAAAGAAAATAGGGAACACTTTCCAGACACCAAAAATTAGGCTATCTTCAAATGACTGTAACTCGGTGAAAAATCATCGTAGATAAAAAATAAAAAAAGCATTTTGAAGCTTGAAGATCCAACTTTAACGCTCTATCAGCAGATTTTCAAAATTCTTTTAACTTCCTTGTCTTATGCAGTAAAAAAGCACACCCTGTTTTGTTCCTTAAAATTTCGTATTTTTGACACTTTGCAGCTCGACCAACAAATTTTTTTCGAACAATTCAAGTAAAGCTTCATAAACTACAACATTTTGCCTACAAAATGCTTTTTTTAAAATTTCTCTACGATTTTTTTTGACCGAGTTACGCTACTTTGAAGCTAAACCTGCATTTTTAACAAATGATATCCGTACTCCGTGAAAAATCATCGTAGACAAAAAATCAAAAAATTTTAAAGCTCGAAGTTCCAGCTTTAACATGCTGTTAATGGTTTTCAAAAATTTTCTCAATTTCTTAGTACTTTGCCCCAAAAAAGATACACTGTTTTTTCCTTAAAATAACGTATTTTTAACAGCCTGTAGCTCAATAAAAAAATTTTTCTCGACAAATCCAATGCAAGTGCCATAAAGTATGACATTTTCTCTACAAAATGCTTTTTTTAAAGTTTTCTCTAAGATTTTTTTTGACCGAGTTACAAGACTTTGAAGATATACATTTTTTACAGTACATTTTTCCGAAAAATGACGTCTACCGCCGACATTAGCATTACCCAATGTGCACCACGTGGAGGTTGTCGGTCGGATTTTTGCACATCGTGTGTGTGTGTGTGTGAGTGTGTGTGTGTGTGTGTGTGTGTGTGTGTGTGTGTGTGTGTGTGTGTGTGTGTGTGTGTGTGTGTGTGTGTATGTATGTATCACAGCAGAGATAAGGACCCTGCAGTTCGTCACTTCTGCAGTATTTAATGACTCCAAACCCTCTCTGCTGTGTGTGTATGCGCTTGCGCGCATGAGAGTTCAATAGTGTGTATTTCCTCCTCTCTGATCAATTACTGCTTGCAAGCGTTCTCGCATATTTATACATCTTGCAATACGATCTTGCGGAATGTTGTGCCAAATTTCCGTTAAAATTTCTCCCAATTCTTCTAAATTTCGCGGCTGTTCCTCGCGACGCCTTAATCGTCGTTCCATTTCATCCCAAATGTGCTCGATTGGATTTAAGTCCGGGCTATTGGCGGGATGATTTAACAGTCTAATTGCGTGTCGTTGAAAAAAACGTCGCGTTATATTCGCCGTATGAGGTCGAGCGTTGTCCTGCATAAAAATAAAGTTCCGACAGGTTCGATTTAATAGCAAAACGTGTGGTCGTAGAATATCGTTGATATAACGAACACCCGTCATTGCCGGAGGTGGCAGGATCACTAGATCACTTCGTCTTGTAAGTGATATACACCCCCACACCATTACGGAACCGCCGTTGTAGGATCGTATTGGCATAACGCAACGTCGATCATAGCGTTCATTTCGTCGACGCCAAGTACGTATACGAGCATCATTGCCATAAAGGCAAAAACATGATTCGTCGGAGAAATATACATTTCTCCAATCCCTAGCGGTCCAATTTATGTGATCGCGCGCAAATTGATAACGTACTTGGCGATGTACGAGTGTGAGTCTTGGTACTTGTGCACGAACACGAGAACGAAGACCGGCTTCTCTCAAACGGTTGCGAATTGTTTGTTCGCACACATGGCGCAAATGAATGTCATTACGAATGTTTCTTGCGGTAATTATTCGTCTTTCTAATGCATAACGAACAATGGCTCGATCTTGTCTATTTGTCGTTAATCGAGAACGACCACTACCTTCACGTCTCGTGTAATTTCCCGTGTCTTGATATCGTAACCAAGCTCTACTCACTACGGACACAGATGCACCAATATCTTGCGCCACATAACGCATACTAAAACCTTGTTGCAAAAGCGCAATTATGCGTGCAACTTCTACGGCCGATAAATGTCTACGCGGCATTTTGAAAATTCCGTGTCGCTTATCACACTGCGAGAATCGCCGGCGTACTAAACAAAATTTTATTGTATTGAGCATGCAATGTTTACATATGGTCATCTTTGTCTAAAAAGAGATTTTTTTTAGACTAAGACGACTATATGTTTACAGTTCACAGGATTGGAGAAATGTATATTTCTCCGACGAATCATGTTTTTGCCTTTATGGCAATGATGCTCGTATACGTACTTGGCATCGACGAAATGAACGCTATGATCGACGTTGCGTTATGCCAATACGATCCTACAACGGCGGTTCCGTGATGGTGTGGGGGTGTATATCACTTACAAGACGAAGTGATCTAGTGATCCTGCCACCTCCGGCAATGACGGGTGTTCGTTATATCAACGATATTCTACGACCACACGTTTTGCTATTAAATCGAACCTGTCGGAACTTTATTTTTATGCAGGACAACGCTCGACCTCATACGGCGAATATAACGCGACGTTTTTTTCAACGACACGCAATTAGACTGTTAAATCATCCCGCCAATAGCCCGGACTTAAATCCAATCGAGCACATTTGGGATGAAATGGAACGACGATTAAGGCGTCGCGAGGAACAGCCGCGAAATTTAGAAGAATTGAGAGAAATTTTAACGGAAATTTGGCACAACATTCCGCAAGATCGTATTGCAAGATGTATAAATATGCGAGAACGCTTGCAAGCAGTAATTGATCAGAGAGGAGGAAATACACACTATTGAACTCTCATGCGCGCGAGCGCATACACACACAGCAGAGAGGGTTTGGAGTCATTAAATACTGCAGAAGTGACGAACTGCGGGGTCCTTATCTCTGCTGTGATACATACATACATACACACACACACACACACACACACACACACACACACACACACACACACACACACACACATTCTTATTTCTGATTAGTTAATTGTACGTAATGTTGTATTTTGTCTTACTTTCATAGAATGCTTTTTGCTAATCTATTTATTGAAATAAACTTTTTCATGTCATATACTGCTTGAAATAATTTTTGTTGTTGTACATTCATGTATTAATCAGTATTTTGCCTCTGGTATGGTTTTGCATGAAATAATATGCTTCTTGTTATTTTATATATTTATTGCATTAGATTATACTAATCATGATATATACACATTTTTGGTTAACACAATTTGGCAGAAATGTTATGCATGTGTATAATGTGTATTACATTTATAGAAGACAAATATTTTTCTAATATTTGTGTTCATGCATATATTTTTACTTTACAATATATTCTAGGGACGTCAATACGAAAATAAAGAAAAAGCTTTAGCTTTAACTTTATACAAAACGATGGGAAAGCGTAGCTATAATTGCTTACGAAATGTTTTTCAACACATCCCGTCAATACAAACATTACAGTTGGTACTTCAAAAGATTCCTTTAGCTCCTGGATTAAACCCTTTGATTTTGCGACATTTGGAAAATATATCCAAAAAAATGACAATTAAGAATAAAGTTTGTATCTTAATATGGGACGAAGTATCTATACAATCTAATGTCATGTACGATGTGCGAAGGGATATTATATATGGCTATGAAGATTGGGGCAACAATCGCACAAGCAAAGTCGCAGATCATGCTTTGGTATTTGCGTGGATTACATACGGGGTGGAAAATGCCAATATCCTACAACTTTTGCTCGAAAACGACAAATACAGCCCAACTAATTAGATGTATCAAAGAACACGTACATAAAATAAGCAAAGCAGGTTTCCACATAATTGCAACAGTCTGTGACCAAGGAGCTACAAATACAGCCGCTATTAAACACTTATTATTACAAACAGATATGAAACGGAATTTAGAAAAAAGAACACAAGGTAAATAATTTATATTAATGATATTTCTATGCACATTACGTATAAATATATTTTTTAAATTATTATTTACAGCTCAAACTTTTGAAGTTGGAAATGTAGAGATTGTTCCTTTATACGATCCTCCTCATCTTATTAAAGGAATAAGAAACAATTTCTTAACCAAAGATCTAGCGATTAGCTGCAACAGTTTTCAACGTGTAGCATCGTGGGATATCGTGAAGACAGCATGGATAATAGATAAGAAGATAAATATAATACGTCCACAGTTAAAAAAAATAACGCAAGAACATATTATTGAGGACAAAATTAAAAAAATGCGTGTTAAGTATGCAACGCAAGTGCTGAGTGGAACGGTTGCGAGCTGCATTGAGACACTTACAAGATCAAAATGTAAGTTTTATTTAATATAGATATATATCTTAAGCATCATAATAAGATGAATCTGTTCACATCAATAATTTGTTTTTTGTAGGTGCCGTGCAGATTGATAATAATGAGGTAAAAATTGATATGGAAGAAGGAATCGCAACAGCAGAGGTAGTGAATTTTTTTAATGATTTATTTGACTCCGTGAACAGTTGTGAGGTAAAAGACAACGATTTGCGATCTCCAGTGGTAGAGGACAGTGTACATCATGTGTTTTGGACGAATGCAAAAGGTATGCTCAGAAATTTGTCTTACGTTGACAAAGTAACACGCGAACTTATAAAATCAGTGCCTAGTTTAAAAAATTGGTTATTAACTATAGACGGTTTCGAAAAAATTTGGAAAATAATTCATTCTAAGTACGAATTTACATCTTTTAAAACGCGTTATTGTAATCAGGATCCAATTGAGAACTTTTTCGGTCAAATTAGAAGTCATGCGGTTCGTAATACAAATCCAACACCTAAACAATTTGAAGATTCTTTCATTACTCTTCTAGTGAGTAACATGAAATCAGTATCTATTGTTGGCGGTAATTGTGAAGCTAGCCAAGATTCCTTTATGTTATTTTCCCTGGAAGAGTATTTGGAAGATAATCTTTCAAATGTTGAAGTTAGTGATGATAACGAACCACATGAAATGTTTACTACTGTTGTTGTTAGCGAAGAATCAAGTACGGAATTTTTACCAAATTATTTAGATGAAGTTATTACCGTCATTGTCAAAGAACTTAATTATTGTGAAGAATGTAATGATAGTTTAAAAAGTAATGAATTTTCAGTATTTGCAAAACAAATAGTAAGAAGGATTAATAAACTGTTAGACACGCGATCTCATCGTCGTAATATTTTAAAAGTATTATTAGAGCATTTTGAAACTTGGAATGTAGATACAAATTGGCATATGTGTATAGAGCATCATTATAATATATTTAAAGTCACAGTACGCGTAATTTCAATTAAAACATTAATATGGTGGTGTAAAAAAAAAAAAATTCATTGATATCAAACAACGATTTGGATTCTGAATTACATGTCAAGGGTATTATGGAAATAAGGAAAACGCGCGAAATATATAAGTATAAAAAAAATATATATTAAACAAGAGACATTTAGGTAAAAAAAAAAAATAATGTATTATGTATAAAAGATTGTTACTGTAAGTGTGAAGTGTGAATGGACAGTTTAATGAATGGTGTAGGTAGGATTCTTCTATTCTGGATCATCTGTCCTGAAGAAGTCATGTTTTCTCAAAAGGAAGACATGCCTTCAGGTCGGAGGAGGTGGAGATGAGATCAGAAGAAAGATCGGTGTCTTATCGAAAGAGAGACAAGTCGCATCTGAGAAGAAATTTAGGAGTGTGTATGATGAAAATCTACTTTTGCCCTAAGAGGTGAGGTATTATTCGAATTGAGAATATCTTCCTCGGTGGAGTTAGATTACCCTGCAATGAATTGCGTTGTATCAAAATATTACATTTGTTTTATGAGTGAAAAATAGTATGTATGTTTTCAAATGTATTGTAAAGTATTTTTAAGTTGTATGTGTGTGTATGTATGCATATATATATATATATATATATATATATATACATACACTACTCATAAAAGAATAGGAAACACTTTCCAGACACCAAAAATTAAACTATTTTCAAATGACTGTAACTCGGTGAAAAATCTTCATAGATAAAAAATAAAAAAAGCATTTTGAAGCTTGAAGATCGAGCTTTAACGTTCTACCAGCAGATTTTCAAAATTCTTTTAACTTCCTTATCTTATGCAGTAAAAAAGCACACCTTGTTTTGTTCGTTAAAATTTCGTATTTTTGACACTTTGCAGATCAACCAACAAATTTTTTTCAAATAATTCAAGTAAAATTTCATAAACAACAACTTTTTACCTACAAAATGGTTTTTTTTAAATTTCTCTACGATTTTTTTTGATCGAATTACGCAACTTTGAAGCTAAACCTGCATTTTATACAAATGATATCCGTACTCCGTGAAAAATCATCGTAGACAAAAAATCAAAAAACCATTTTAAAGCTCGAAGTTTCAGCTTTAACATGCTATTAATGGTTTTCAAAAATTTTCTCAATTTCTTAGTACTATGCCCCAAAAAAGATACATTGTTTTTTCTTTAAAATAACGTATTTTTAACAGCCTGTAGCTCAATAAAAAAATTTTTCTCGACAAATCCAATGCAAGTGCCATAAAGTATGACATTTTCTCTACAAAATGATTTTTTTAAATTTTTTTGACCGAGTTACAAGACTTCAAAGATATACATTTTTTACAGTACATTTTTCCAAAAAATGACGTCTACCGCCGACATTAGCATTACCCAATGTGCACCACGTGGAGGTTGTCGGTCGGATTTTTGCACATCGTGTGTGTGTGTGTGCGCGCGCGCGCGCGTGCGTGTGTACGTGTGTGCGTGTGTGCGTGCGTGCGTGCGTGCGTGCGTGCGTGCATGCGTGTGTGTGTGTGTGTGTGTGTGTGTGTGTGTGTGTGTGTGTGTGTGTGTATGTGTTACAGCAGAGATAAGGAGCCCACAGTTCGTCACTTCTGCAGTATTTAACGACTCCAAACCCTCTTTACTGTGTATGTGTGTATGTGTGTGTATCACAGCAGAAATAAGAACCCCGCAGTTTGTCACTTCTGCCGTATTTAATGACTCCAAACCCTCTCTGCTGTGTGTGTATGCGCTCGCGCGTATGAGAGTTCAATAGTGTGTATTTCCTCCTCTTTGATCAATTACTTGCAAGCGTTCTCGCATATTTATACATTTTGTAATACATCTTGCGGAATGTTGTGCCAAATTTCCGTTAAAATTTCTCCCAATTTTTCTAAATTTCGCGGCTGTTCCTTGCGACGCCTTAATCGTCGTTCCATTTCATGCCAAATGTGCTCAATTGGATTTAAGTCCGAGCTATTGGTGGGATGATTCAACGGTCTAATTGCGTGTCGTTGAAAAAAACGTCGCATTAAATTCGCCGTATGAGGTCGAGCGTTGTCCTACATAAAAATAAAGTTCCGACAGGTTCGATTTAATAGCAAAACGTGTGGTCGTAGAATATCGTTGATATAACGAACACACACAAAATACACACCATTGAACACTCATACGCGCGCGCGCATACACACACAGCAGAGAGGGTTTGGAGTCATTAAATACTGCAAAAGTGACGATCTGCGGAGTCCTTATCTCTGCAGTAATACACACACACACACACACACACACACACACACACACATGCACACACATACACATATACGAGTACACAGTAAAGAGGGTTTGGAGTCGTTAAATAGTGCAGAAGTGACGAACTGTGGGCTCCTTATCTCTGCTGTGACACATACACACACACACACACACACACACACACACACACACACAATGTGCAAAAATCCGACCGACAACCTCCACGTGGTGCACATTGGGTAATGCTAATGTCGGCGGTAGACGTCATTTTTCGGAAAAATGTACTGTAAAAAATGTATATCTTTGAAGTCTTGTAACTCGGTCAAAAAAAATCGTAGAAAAAATTTAAAAAAATCATTTTGTAGAGAAAATGTCATACTTTATGGCACTTGTATTGGATTTGTCGAGAAAAATTTTTTTATTGAGCTACAGGCTGTTAAAAATACATTATTTTAAGGAAAAAACAGTGTATCTTTTTTGGGGCATAGTAGTAAGAAATTGAGAAAATTTTTGAAAACCATTAATAGCATGTTAAAGCTGAAACTTCGAGCTTTAAAATGGTTTTTTGATTTTTTGTCTACGATGATTTTTCACGGAGTACGGATATCATTTGTAAAAAATGCAGGTTTAGCTTCAAAGTAGCGTAACTCGGTCAAAAAAAATCGTAGAGAAATTTTAAAAATAGCATTTTGTAGGCAAAATGTTGTAGTTTATGATGCTTTACTTGAATTGTTCGAAAAAAATTTGTTGGTCGAGCTGCAAAGTGTCAAAAATACGAAATTTTAAGGAACAAAACAGGGTGTGCTTTTTTACTGCATAAGACAAGGAAGTTAAAAGAATTTTGAAAATCTGCTGATAGAGCGTTAAAGTTGGATCTTCAAGCTTCAAAATGCTTTTTTTATTTTTTATCTACGATGATTTTTCACCGAGTTACAGTCATTTGAAAATAGCCTAATTTTTGGTGTCTGGAAAGTGTTCCCTATTTTCTTTTGAGTAGTGTATATATATATATATGTTTTTTTTTTTTTTAATGCATTGTCAAATATTGTTCAATGTATGTTATTGTATGTATGTATGTATGTCGATGTATATTATGTATATGCTTTATTTGTATTAATTATTTTTTGTTATGCGTGAATGGTGGTGTATAAGATTTGATATTAATTGTTAAGTATTGTTCAATGTATGTATGTATGTATGTATGTATGTATGTACGTATGTCAATGTATGTTAAACATTATTTGTATTAATTATTTTTTGTTATGCGTGAATGGTGATGTATGAGATTGATGCCGTGGTGCACTTAAAGTGCTTTGCATCATATTTTTTAACCACACCGGATATTTAATATTTCTATATCCGACAGTCCGCAGTCTGCTAAGTGGGACGGGAAAATATGTTGCATTGCATTTTTTTAATATACCCAATCAACGGGGTATACAAAGAAAAATATGTTAATGTTGTACATTCTTGAGTGATGTTAATAATTTCTGTTATTATTTTCATTATTTAAAATTGTGCAGAAAAATAACTTACAAAAGTGTTTTCTGGCTCCTTATTAAGTCTGAACACTTTTGTATAGGGTGTTTCTCAATGCAATTTAAATAATATTAATAACAACAAAATTTAATACAATCACTCAAGAATTTAGGTTTTAGTATATGCTATATGCATATAGCTATGTGCGCGCGCGCGCATAGATTTCTATATGGCGGCTACTCCCCACTATTGGTCACGTGACCCATTTTAGTTCACTGTATCCGGGTCCAGAGCCAGGCGGCGTTGAAGAAGTCGTCCCCTCTGTTTCCAAGAGGGGAGTCTGTACTCCCTGGCTCAGAGCGATCTGATTTCGGCTGCCCGCTGCCGGCTTATATAGCGGTCCGCGCGGTCGCAAGTACCAATCAGCGCGCGCGGTAGGGCCGGCCGGAGTAGGAGCGTTTGCCGAACGCGGCGCGCGGCACGCATGGTTGGCATGGTAGCGCGTGATCACGGCAAGCTTAGCTGAGCGCGTGCACGTGCTCGATCTTACGCGTTGCGTTCGGCGTTTGGACCGGAGTGGTGGCACGGCGGACAGACGTAACGTTACAGTATTAAATTATAGTTGAAATTCTTGCAATGGCTTTCCTTTTAATAACGAATTAACATAAATCAATACTAGCGTCATTCTTTTCTTTTTTAATATTCATGAGTAACAAAGATACAAGATGGTTCTGTCGACTTGTGTCAGTAAATGAAAATAAGCATCCTAATATTAATTTTTTTTTTTACATTAACAGATTTTTTTGTAAAATCAAAAAAATTGAAGAATTAATTATATGCAAGCCACTTTAGTTAAACTACATTTAACTCTTAAACACATATTGAAAATTCCCTTAGATTTTCGATCGCTTACTGTGTGAAGACGGAATAAAAAAAAAAAATTTGGGCTAGGTGAAAAAAAGTTCGAAATCTCCTCTATCGGTTGCTACAATTGACTAACTTCATTGTTTAACTAAAATAAAATGGCACTAAAGTAAAGTTTTTTCAGGAAGGTCTCCCAGGCCATTTATGTGTTTAAGGCATAGCTCGGCAAGAAATGCACATTTCGCCCGATTTTCAGTTGACTCCGCCCAGCGCTCTTCCCTTACCTCGACGTCCTGCGCGCAGCCTACGAGCCGCGCGAGGCTCAGGACCGTGTCACCTCGCGACTCGCGACCGTATCGTGTCATCGGTCACCGGACCTCGCATACATATTTTTAATAGCTTTCCACATCACCCAGGGGGTACTATTATCGACGCGTTTTTTTTTTTAAGTGGTTTCCCCGTTAGGCCTAATCCACTGATGACTGAGACGACCTTTTAATAGCTTGAATTAATTTAAAAGAAGCAGAATTTTAAATATTAAGTGAAATGAAAAATACTCACATTCAGATTCACGACTTTCGGGCTTTTTTACAAGCGACAGCAGGAACGTCGATGCATATTACACGTAGCAAGACGCATAAGACGCGGTAAAGAATTGTCGCTTAAACAAGAACGTTTTTCATTTCTAATAAACTTTATTTTTGAAAAAGAAGTCTCACAAAAGTATATAAAATCACACGTATATATAAAGCACTAAGATCTAGCTATGACCGAATAGGCCTTCTTATTTGAAATTTTATGAAAACTTTAAATTATGGCAATAATATAGTATTTGAAAAAAACCTATGGGTTATTTGGAATAACTGCTTTAGAAAAAGAAATCATTTAAAAAAAATGAAAACAAAAAACTAGAATTACAAAACAATAATTTGAAAAATGATATAATACTTCTTAAAGAGAAACTTCATATGTATAAAATAAAAAAACAATTATTTCCTGAAGGTAAAACATTAATTTTAACCCATCGATCCTGTAAAATACGGAAACACATTTTTGGGTCTGGGAGACTTTTTCAACTTTGAGAAGCTATAACTTTGATTACAATCAACATTTATCTACGATTTTTTTTTTAAACAAAAGTTCCAAATCTTAGGAATGTGACTACACAATTGGCATTACCGAAAAATAATTTATTGTGAAGTTATAAAAGGAAAACCATTAAGCAAACATGAGAAATTGGTCAAAAATCCACTTTTCCTTCAAAAAATCATATCTTTGCAACAAAAAACGTTTAAGGACTTTCAAATACGGCGTTTTAAAGCTAAAAAGTCACACTTTTAAAATAAAATTTGGCAAAGTCATTCCTTTTAAAAAGTATAATTTTGTAACATGGAGATTATGAGGTATTTCTGGGCATCTAAAAATCCACTTAAAAAAAAAATCATATCTTTGCAACAAAAAACTTTGAAAAACTTTACAATACGACGTTTTAAAGCTAAAGATTCATACTTTCAAAAAAAATTTATATCATTGTCATTTCTATTAAAAAAATGTACTTATGTAACAAGGCAAATATGAGGTATTTTTGATTAAATCGTGTCTAAAATTGAAAATTGATGTGTTTCATGATATATTTCGGAAAAATTCCCTTTTCTACAGCATTTTATAGTATTCCAACTTTAGACAGAGTATATGCCAGTAACATCCGCGAACCGACTTGTTCGAACGTATTTTGTCCAGCTTTTTTATGTAAAATACTCACAAAAAATGTTTCACTTACACACTATATGGGTCGCATTGACCCTAACAAAACTTTGCTGCCGTGCCGTTCGAATTCTAGTTGACCAAAAAAGTTGATCAACCATATCAATCGAAAGAGGAGATTTCAAACTTTTTTTACGTCTTGGTCCGAACCTCTTATCTCATTCCGTCTTCACATAGCAAGCGTTCAAAACTTCATATGAGATCTCTCATACTCACTTACGTGTTTAAGGGTTAAAAAAAAGAATTGGTTTTTATTTAATTAATTTTACCAGTGTGTAACGAACCGCCTTCCGACCCCCCCCCCGGACCGCCTGACCATCCGAACCGTCCGGCCGAACATCCGCCGGACGGCAGTTAAACGGCGCATACCGCCTAATAAATATTATAAGATCGGAGCGAACGAGCAATCTCGTTCCCGCGCCGTCCGCAGCCACGCTACGCGAGCGTGGTCCGAAGCGAGAGACCCGAGATCGAGTGGCGGGGATGCTGCCGCCGGACCGTTCCGCCGTAACGCACCGCGCATCCCCCTCGCCAAGATTCTCGGGTATATAAGGCGACGTGCACCGGAGGCAGGCACCTGATCCGCTTCTGGCCGGTCCGCCGAATAGAAGCTTCCCCAGGTTGTTACCGAGATCGAGCGCCTCGGTCTCTGCTAAGCCACTTAGCTAACAACCGCTTCCGCCTCCGATCCCAGATCCGTTTTCCCGACTCTTCGACCTGGGCCCCGTCAAGCCACTTGACACGAAGGCGATTTTCCATCCAACCCGCCTCCCGAATCCGACGCCACCTCACATACGGGGGTACGGTGCTCCGTGCTTCCACCAAGCGCACTTGGCGTGAGGGGGTGTCCTCCGGCGAACATCCGCGGTATTAACCGCCTCGCGACGGGCCGCGCGACGAACCGACGACAATACACGGATCCGTGTACGCGCCGCGCTCACCGCACCTCGCGCCGCGCCTCATCCGAGCGTCACGGCCACAATAACACGGCCGCCGAGATTCGAGGAAAAACACGCGACTAAGTTCCACGAACCGCGTCTCACGCGACAGGTGAACCCGCTGTAAATAGATTCCCGTGTTTATAGATGACTGCCCGTACCGAGTATACCGAGCCGACTTTCTGTATCACGTCCGTCCGCGCGCTTAGCCAATTTAAGTACTGAATATCTGTATTTCGTCCGTCCGCGCACTTAGTCGATTTAAGTTCTGAATCTTTGTATCGCGTCCGTCCGCGCGCTTAGAAACGAATCTTTGTATCACGTCCGTCCGCGCGTTCAATTGTTTTTCCGAAACCCGCGTCTGACCACCGATGTAAATATACTGAAGTCCTGTAGAATAAACACATTGATATTTACCATCTTTAAGAAACGTCTAATTCCTCCAAGCGACCTTTCGCGCCCGTTCCTGTACCGTCGACCGTCCGTGCGCGAAATACGGTCGTTACAAGTGTTTGGCAATGTATTTTTACAGAGATAAAACGTCTAATATCACCAGTACCCACAACCAGTACCCCAAAAAAGAGTAAGACACATGAAGCAAAAGAAAGGAATAAGAAAAAAATAAATGAAAACAAAAAGAAATCAAAAATTCAAAGGCAGAATTAAAGAAAAAGGTAAGAAAGAAAATGAATCTGGACTATGATTCTGATCAATATAGTATATTGACAAACAAAGAGAAAATGACTACTTGGTACGCGCGCGCGCGACGAAGTAGACAGAACAACAGTAAATGTAACTGTTAAATCACTAAATTTAAATTAAATTTAAAAACTTAAAAAATTAAGGTATAGATTAGTTAAATGTAAATTATATATTAGTTGAATGTAAATTAAAATAATTAGAATTACTTTGAATTGATAATAAATTATTTTAGTACCAACAATTATTTAAATAATTTTTAAAATAACAAGTTAAAAATTTTTTTTTTTTTTTAGATTAAAATGACGCACTTAATGTATAGTATTTCAATACCGTATACAACTTGAAAAGAAATAAAGAAATAAAAAGACCTTTATTTATTAGGCAATTAAGCCGAACACTTTGGGGAGTGCATAATTTGATAAATAGAGCTGTCATAATAGACAGGAGTAAAAATAGACTACCAAACCGATCCCCGAGAAAACCATTAACACCAGTAAAGAAAACTGTTTTGAAAAGTATGTATAAAAGAAAATTTTACTATTCATTCTTTTAGAGGTTTGCATATCACTATTACTGTTAATTAATAAAATAAGTAAAGTTAAGCTTTCACATACTCATACATTTAACATTTACTGTATTAAATTGAGTCTAATAGAAACTCATTTTATTTAGAATGAGAATGTCAGTAGAATGTATAAGCCGATTCAAACTCGGGGATCTCAGGGGGGTGCGGGGAAGGGGGGAATATTTCGGGTCGCGCGGGGGGACCTAACCGGCGATAAGGTCCCGCGGGTGGACCAAACCGGGTGGAGGAGGGGGAGGGGGGGCTTAAAACAGGGTCACACGTGTAAACCTAACCGGTAGTTCTGCGTAATCAATGTTGATATAAACAGTGATAACGATTCGAGGACCATGTTCTTGGCCGATGTTTAAATAAATTTGACACCTTTGAAATGTGTCGCGTGGAGGCAACTGGCCATTTAATGTAAACATGGACCATGTACTTGTCACTCTGTTTACATAAACATAATAAATCACACCGCGAGGAGGTGGGTATGACAGTACTTTGAAATCGGAAATGGTTCTGCGTAATCAATGTTTATATAAACAGAGATAACGATTCGAGGACCATGTTCTTGACCGATACCTTTGAAATGTGTCGCGTGGAGGCAACTACTGACCATTTAATGTAAACATGGACCATGTACTTGTCACTCTGTTTACATAAACATAATAAATCACACCGCGAGGAGGTGTGTATGACTGTACTTTGAAATCGGAAATGTCTGTCATCACGAGGGGGATAAGCGATACGATGGCGAATACTTTGTGGGGTGTGCGCGGCTATTTCCGCGGGGCCCGCCGCCGCCGCCGCCGCCGCCGCCGCCGCCGTTACCGCCGCCGCCGCCGCCGCGTGCGTGGAGGGGATGCGCGCTGTCTAACGCGGGGTCCGCTGGGGCGATCCGCCACCCGCCGCCGCCACCACCGCCCCTCAACGCTCGCTATCCTCTAATAATTTTTTGGTCAAGGTGGATGCAAGAGAGAGAGAGAAAAGCGCTGAACAGCTCTTTCAGCTGTGCTAATAACGCGTTGAAATATTATTTAGATTTGTTTACGTGAGCTCTCTTTCATGCGCGGTTGTCGCCCAGTGGCACGTCTAATCGTGCAAGGTATCTTTCTTAGTAAAGAGAAGCGCCGATAATCCGGCTTCTAATGACACGTGTAAATAATATTTAGATTTGTTTACATGAGCTCTTTTTCTTGTGCGGTTGCCACCCAGTGGCATGTCTAATCGTGCAAGGTATCTTTCTTAGTAAAGATAAGCGCCGATAATTCGGCTGCTGCACGTTGAAACAATATTTAGATTTGTCTACGTGAGCTCTTTTTCGTGTGCGGTTGCCACCCAGTGTCATGTCTAATCGTGCAAGGTATCTTTCTTAGTAAAGATAAGCGCCGATAATCCGGCTGCTGCACGTTGAAACAATATTTAGATGATGCAAGAGGGAAGCGTTAATATTTCGATCTATTAAACAAAACTCATGTTTCGGTTATAAGTTTGGCGAATGTATTATACGGTCAGTCTCGATGTGGACACCGAATCAATCGTAATAGTTACTCTCTAAAAAAATGGTTGATAATATTGCAGACGACGAGTTTATGGACATAGTGAATGATGCATTTGAAAATGCAGAAATAAATTTTGAAGATTTAATAGACGAAGAAAGTGATGAAGAGATGTCAAACGATAGCGGATGTGACAGTGATCTAAGTGAGCATCCTGAGATTCGTGTTGTATCAGTTGCTGAACTACGCGCTTTGAATCGCACGAAACATTGCATGATACAATTTTACTACTCGACGGGTGGTGCCCTTGCCGTTTGCGCATTGTGCATGATTGAACTTTCTGACATCGAATTGAACTCAATGTACGCCGTTCAAATCCACGAAACAGATTTTCTTGAACGACTTGACGGACGTATCTGCTCCAAATGCCACCAGCCCATGTTTGTGTATATTCCAGCTAACATGTGCAGAGTGTGCTTACATTGAACAATTATTATTTTTAATACGCTCAGTGAAAAAAAGAGCATGGAAACCAATAATCATTCTTGTTTGTTAGTGCATCTCCTTCGTGGTCGAGAACTTGGATTTGATAACGCGCTTGCCTCTGATACAAGTAAATACTGTGCTACCTTAACACATCAACATGAAAATAGATTGTTTCGTTGTTCTCTACATGGCAGATACCATTATCGTACATTTATTGATATATCAAATTATAATGGTAATTGTAATGATGAAATAATCTCAAAGCTTTATACGTGCAATCACATGATTCGTGGCAAGCTTTCTGACAAACATAGTGAAACTTCACCAGTGGAACTTCGTTATGATGCTATATTTCCTTAACATGAAAATATTGTGATAAACATTTTTGAAAAATGGAAAATAGTGAGCGAGTGGAACGCGAACTGCTCGAGCAATGCTTGCAGATTGCAAATTTAGCTGAATGTTTCGAGTGGTTGCAACGATGCGACGAGTACCTCGCGCAGCTCGAAGAACATTGTAGTGCCAAACGTCCTCGACTCGCCGTGGGAAAAAGACAATCACTTGTGTCAAGAATCGCGCGACTCAAAGGTGAAAAAGCGCAGTTAGAAAGACGTTTCGTGCACGTTGGTGGCAATTATGCAAGCACTGGCGCTGATGATAAGCAATCGCTCGTATGGCGCGAGATCGAGACCGCGTTCAAGAATCGCATTGTGACTGGCGCTGTTATTAACATTGATTATATCGAGCCGCGACATTTTTTTGGAGGACGCCAGTGATTTGGTGATTGAGCGAGTGCAAGACGCTATCGCGAAACATGATAGTGTAAAGGTAAACACCGTATTTAATGGTGAATATGTTAATAATCATGATGAACGTAATATTAAAAATATCGCTACGAGGAACAATGAATTTTATCGATCGTCAAATTTGCGCGAGTGGTATCAGCAGAGTGTCATCGATGTCACGTTGGCGATGCTCGACGAGTTCCAAGAACGCGATAGTGGTTGGGCTCTTACGCGAATACTGAATTTAACGGTAAACATTAATAAACATAATCCCATGCACGCGGGATGTTGTATCGAATTGCCGCGGGGAATAAAGAATAAACGTGCCGTGATTAATGTGCAACCGAAAGACAATGCGTGTTTCGCGTGGTCGGTAGTGGCCGCTCTGTACCCTGCCGAAAGAAACGCAGACCGGGAGTCGTCATATCCGCAGTATTCGACTGTTTTGAAGTTTGACGATATACAATTTCCAATGAAAGTGAAAGACATTGGAAAATTTGAACGATTAAACGACGTGTCGGTAAATGTGTACGGTACCGAATTCGGTAAAGAAAAGAAACTAGGCGTATTCCCGATAAGACTCACCAAGGATATGAAGGAGAAGCATGCCAATCTACTGTACTTGGAAGATGAACGTGATAACAGCCTCGGCCACTTTACGTGGATTAAGAACTTGTCACGACTAATCAGTTTACAGCTGAGCAAAAACGAACACAAGAAATTCATCTGTGATCAGTAAGTGTAATAATAAAATCTGTTAAAAAAATATTTCTCACTTATAAAAATTGTTTTAATTTTAAAAATCGTCTTGTATTTTTTATAGTTGTCTGCATTACTTCAGCTCAGAAGAAAAGTTGCAGTCACACAAAGTGGATTGTCAGCAATTAAACGACTGGGCCGTTCTACTACCGAGCGAAGATAACAAGTGGCTTGAATTCGATAATTACAACAACAAGGAGCGTGTACCCTTTGTTGTTTATTCAGATTTGGAGTGCATACTGCGGAAGATTGACCCAGGAACAGAGAACACTTCAAATTTCCCGTATCAGCATCACGAGGTATTTAGTATAGCATATTATGTTAAGTGCTCATACGACGACGCGTTGTCAGAGTATCACTTTCGTCGCGATAACGATTGCGTCGTGTGGTTCGCGAAAGAACTCGAAAACCTGGCGCATAGCGTGAAAGCTAGAATATCCGCCAATGTTCCTATGGAATCATTAACTAAAGAGCAGCAAGAGGCATACAGTAACGCGAGGAATTGTCATATCTGTGAAAAACCGTTCGCACCGAATAGTATACGTGTGCGCGATCATTGCCATTTGACAGGGTCCTACCGTGGTCCAGCTCATTCAGATTGTAATTTAAATTACAAAAATTCATACGTTATTCCGATCGTATTTCATAATTTATCTGGTTACGATGCACATTTCATCATAAAAGAAATTGCCATCACGTTCGAAGGCAAAATCGATTTACTACCGATAAAGAAAAATATATATCTTTTACCAAATATGTTGAAAATACTTGTGATAAAGACATAATTTTCAAAAATGCACGAAATTGTATACGGCTACGGTTCATCGATTCGTACAAGTTTTTAAGTTCAAGTCTTGACAAATTGGCATCTTTTTTAAGTATTGATAAATTAAAAATTTCTCATTCCGAATTTTCCTCGTTATCAAACGAAGACTTTGAATTGTTGACACGCAAAGGTGTCTTTCCATACGAATACGTGGATAATGTTGACAAACTGTATGAAACGCAACTGCCACCGCGTGAATCATTTTATAGTTCTCTTACCAAGCAGACGGTATCACAGACAGATTATGCTCATGCTCAGAAAGTTTGGCAGCGGTTCTCAATCAAAACCCTGGGTGAATACAGCGATCTATATCTCAAGACCGATGTCTTATTATTGGCTGATATTTTTCAAAACTTCCGCGAAAGTAGCATTAATAGTTATGGTCTTGATCCCGCGCATTATTATACATTGCCAGGCTACACTTGGGATGCAATGTTGAAACTAACGCGCGTAAGATTTGAGTTGCTCACCGATATAGACATGATCTTATTTATAGAACGCGGTATACGCGGTGGTTTGAGTCAATGCTCCGGTAGATATGCTAAAGCCAATAATAAGTACATGCGTTCTTACGATCCATCGAAACCATCGTCTTATCTAATGTATTTTGACATAAACAATATGTATGGTTTTGCGATGTGTCAACCATTACCATACGGTGAGTTTCAATGGATCGAAAACGTTGACAATTTTGATGTGAACGCAATCGCTTCGGATTCGCCCACTGGGTATGTGCTAGAAGTCGATCTTACATATCCACAATGTCTGCACGATCGACACACTGACTTACCTTTCTGCCCTACACACGATAAACCGCCAGGATCACGGCAGAAAAAACTTCTCGCAACGTTGTACGATAAAAAGCGGTATGTGATACATTACCGTTATTTGCAACAATGCACGCGCAATGGGCTTCGCGTAACAAAAATTCATCGCGTATTACAGTTTGCTCAATCTCCATGGCTTCGCGATTATATAGAATTGAACACAAAATTTAGAATGAGCGCAAAAAATGATTTCGAAAAGAATTTGTACAAATTGATGAACAACGCCGTGTTTGGAAAAACTATGGAAAACGTACGTAATCACGTAGACGTAAAATTATTGACAAAATGGGAAGGACGTTACAGAGGCAATAATCGCTAAACCAAATTTTCACAGCATCTTTGCGGAAAATTTAGTTGCCGTCGAACTGCGTAAACTCGAGGTGAAGTTTAACAAGCCGATTTATGTGGGTATGTGCATACTTGACATATCAAAAATCTGCTTGTACGAATTTCATCACGAATATATGTTTCCGCTATATAAAGACAAGTGCAAATTGTTATATTCAGATACTGATAGTCTTGTTTATTTCCTCGAGTGCGATGATATTTATTCAACGATGAAACGTGATATAGCGAGATATGATACAAGCGATTATCCCGCAGACAACCCGTACGGTATGCCTCTCGCGAATAAAAAAGTCCTCGGTCTAATGAAAGATGAAAACAACGGTGCGATCATGACCAAATTTGTAGGGCTTAGAGCAAAGATGTACGCGACCAAAGTAGATGGTAAAAAGGATACCAAAAAAGCGAAAGGTGTGAAAAACAATGTAGTAGCGCGAACTATTACTTTTGAAGATTATACGCGATGTTTGAACGATGAAATAGAAATAACTCGTAGCCAATCGTGTATACGTTCGAAGCTGCATCAAGTGTTTACGGTTTCAGAATCCAAAGTGGCGCTCTCGCCATATGATGATAAAAGATACCTTGTTCCATCATCATTAACAAATACATTACCATGGGGATATTGGCAGATACAGTTATAATCATAAGATGTTCTCACATTTTTACAAATATTATGCATTTTAATCTTTTATTGTATTAGACTTTTTTTGTATTTCTTACACGTTTAATATGTTAGTAATATTTTATATAAGTACGTTATTCATACTTTATACTTTGTTTTATATTCTGTATGCTTCATTTTATACATCTTATGTATTGTTTCATATATGTTACACGCTTAATATATATTTGACGTTTTATGAATAAGATATTTTTGATATTTTTTCAAATTTTAGATATACGTTTTTTTAATAAAAATTTTTATATGACATTTTGTATTAATAAGGATAGAAGAAGAATAAAGACCTAAAAATTGTTTGTATTCATTTTATATATTTTGTAAACGCTAATATGATATAAAATATATACATATTTAATTGAAATAAATCAAATAACATCTTTTTTATTTATCCATGAGTTGTGCGAATCATCGAATCCCAGCCACTTGACGTAAACCTTGTTTCCTTTCTTCTTTATTATCTTCTCTACCAGGTATACATTTGGATGAGTCGTGCGATGCAACTCGTACTCATAGAAGGCACCCGCTATTTGTTTACCGCGATAATCTTCCAGGAGATAAGTTACGGGATTAGTGCGCTGTACTTTAACGATCTTAAACACCTCGGTGGTCCAATTGGGGGTGTACCCCTTAGAGAATGTCGTTTTGTGCTTGCTCACGCGCACCGAATCGTTTACTTTGAATTTCGCGGGTCCCATGATTTTTATGTGAGAGTATACAGTGCCCATGAGTTTTTCAGCAACTTCCGAATTAACGTCGACTGGTCGCATGCCGATAGTACGATGCCTGCGGTTGTTGTAATCCGACACCAGACGCGGCAGCTCGTTGATCCACTTGTGCGACCCGTTAAGTGTAAACATACGCCACATATCGTTCTTAAGTGTGCGATTCCATCTCTCTATTATCGATGCTTTTAAAACCGAATATGTAGAATAATGATTAATGTCATGCTTTTTCAAGACTTTTTGCACATCGGCGTTATAAAATTCCTTTCCCATATCCGTTTGCAAATTTTTCGGGCATCTTCCGCTCTCTCGAATTATCTTGGCGATTGCGTCAACCGTCTCGCGCCCGGCCTTGCTCTTGAGCGGTACTGCCCAGGCGTATTTACTCAACGCATCGATGACGGTAAGTATGTAATTATGACCTCTATTATACTTTGAATAGGGACGCATCTCGACGATATCGGCTTGCCAAAGATCGTTGAATCCTTTGATTATAACACGTCTTCTAGGAAAATTGCGTCTAGCTGACGCGTGTAATTCTTCGACGATTCGTTGCCTTTCGGAGCTTATTGTTTTCTTCGATGAATTCATATTTCGGCGCGTAAACGAATTGCATTACGACTGACTCGTTTAGCGGTTACACGATGTAATTTATAATGTCGGCATTGCAAAGTTCCTCTACTTTGTTTAAAAAAAACGTTTTTTCTCCATTTATCAGTATTTTCTGTCTTCCTTTAATAACTTTTCTTTGTCTTCCGGTTTCTGTCGATTAGATAATTTTTCATACTCATTCTTGACTCGATCTACGGCCATTCGATAACCATCCTTCACTCGTTCTTGTGTCTTTTCATAGCGATCCTGAGCCGATCGATAATTGTTTGACAACCGTTCTTGAAACGTCCGATTTTTATTTAAGAATCGTTCAAAGTCATTCGTTAAACGTTCGTAACCGTCTTTTCGACGTTCATTGCTGCTCATTTTTGTCGTCTATCGCACGTCCTTCTCAAACAAAATCAACCTCTCGTCTGACTCGTTTCGTGGGTATACGATTTAATTTATAATTATGCCAGCTTCACGAAGTTCTTCCACGATGGACAACATCTCGTTGCCGTGAGCGTCGTTGCCCGCTCGATATGAAGCGTCTAGCAATCGTATACGATCTACTAATTCGTTGGGATCGTCCCAGTGCACGTAATCAGTCGCGTTGTCGTTTAGTATCATAGCGCGAGGTAATCCCTTTCCGGATTTATTCGTTCTCTTTGGTGTAGATTCGATTGACATCAATGGTGCGATCACGTATCTATACTTGTATCCTTTGTTGCCTCGTAGTCGACTCTCCGCGGTGTAATTACGTCTATGTACGTTTGTAGTCAACAATATGCTCTTGTACTTTTGCAAATCGTCCTCCTTATAGAGAAAATCATCGGGGAGTCCCTTAAAAATCAACTCATAAAGACCGGGTGTGCCAGCGTATCGCACGCCATCGATAATTATGTTATCATTGATGTCCACGTCAAACTTTTTATTACCAAGCATCATTCCATCCTTGTCGAGACGAACACCATACACGGTGTCATTAATTTTCTCTTTTCCACCACCGCTGAAGAAATCTCCAATGTACTTTTGACCGAGCGGACCAAAATGCTCAGACAACGTTTTTCGACCTTCCAACGTTTGCATCTGATGTTGAACAGACGTTCCAAACGAATCGTCTGTGGTTTTGAAAACGTTCTCGAGAGCCTTGTTAGTTAATGTTGCAGGACCAATCATCGTACGCGGTGTTGACGTTATCGCTGGTGAATCCATTGCGTCGTACGCTTGTTCAAAACGTTGCTTTTTGCTCGATGTTGCTTTCGACAATTCGTAAGATGCACCATCGTCGTCATCGTCGTCGCTCGGTCTTTTCTTAATTATTCTTTCTTCCTTGATTTCTTCTTTTCTTTTAATCGGCTGAGATTCCTCGACAATCTGTTTCAGAGGTGCGACGATGGGCTTGAAACGTCTCTCCATTGCAATTTCCTCCTCGATCCTGCCGGTTTTTAAAGCGCGATGTTTCTTGCGCATCGCTCGTTTTTTCAATCTCCCTCGCGAGTTGCTCACGCTTGCGTATATCTTTGTTATTTTCCGCCATGTTAACGTTCAACGTTGACGTATCGATAATGACTAATCGTTTTGCGGTACCGCGAACTCGTTAAATCCTTTTCTGTATCGTCCGTTACTAAGCGCGCTGTCCTTGTCTATCACTAGAAATCCATACTTTTGTTGCCAACAAGCACGGCACAAAGCACAAAATTCGTCGTACGACATGTCGGTGTTTACGTGATCGTTGTAAACGTGTTTAAGGTTGGTACCATCCTGTTTAAATAGAATTAGGAGATTGGCGTTATCGCGTATCAGATGTTTAGGTATCCTCGCGTACGTTTGACAAAGATAAAAGCAGTCGACATTCGAGTGGCGGCCCATTGAAAAGTATTCTCTCACCGTATCCTGCTTATCGCACGCAACGTCGTCGAAGACGAAGATTGAATTCGGAAGCGCCTCGCTCGGTGGAATAACGTCGCTATTATTGGAGAACGTAAAGTAGCCGATTTCATCGATCGATTTCAACAGATTTTCGAGATATTGATATTTAGGCTGCTGCAGCGACTTGGAATAAATATAAACATTCTCGAAACGTACACCATGCGGACTCTCGAGCAAGCTTATCAGAACATTAGTTTTGCCGCACGAAGATGGTCCCGCAATTATTGCGCGGATGGCAGCATTTCACCGTGTTTCCGCAACTGCGCGTTGTCCCCCATCATTCGCAATTTCTCGTCGCAGTTTGTGACGCGTATCGTCAGCGACTGCCGCACGAATTTCATGTTTCACACTAAACTCGCGTGACGAGTCGAAGGCCTATTTATAGATGTGTGAAATCTTGAGTAGCTCAGTATCAAAAATGTTTCTCGCGCTGTCACATCCCAGCGATATTCTGGACCTAAGCGCTGAGCAGTTGCAATATATACCTAAAGTCGTACTGTTACGCGTGTGCGGTAATTACATCGACCACGTTTGGGAACGGCTTCCGAAACATATACAGGTGGACCCGGTAGTTCAAACTTATCGTCGCTGCGACGAGCATTATAATCAACCTTGGCGGCGTACGCACATCGACGGCCCTGCACCGAGGATAAAAGATTGCAGCGAATGTCAGCGTCGAACAAAACCGGAAGTTTGCTGAATCGAGCGATAAACGCGCTTCCTTTCGAGTTACATATCCCCGGTTACCAGTTTTGCGGTCCGGGCACTCGGCTGAAGAAACGATTAGCCAGAGGCGACATGGGCGTAAATCCATTGGACGCAGCGTGCCGCGAACACGATATTGCGTATTCTAAGAGTAACGAACTCGTCGATAGACACGCTGCTGACGATATACTCGCAGCGTCAGCACGGAAACGCATTACCGCGAGAGACTCGACTTTGGGCGAGAGAGCCGCCGCTGCAGCCATCTGGGCAGCGATGAAGGACAAGACCAAGATCGGCATGGGTATGAATGCAAAGACGAGAAAGAGGAAACCGACGACGACGAAAAAAAAGAACGAGTACTTCCGTCGGCAAAACGAGGCGGCATGTTACCGATTCTGCCAATGTTGGGCGTTCTAGGATCTTTGATCGGTGGAGCTGCAAATGTAGCGAAAGCGGTAAGCGCCCGCAAAGATGCGCGACGTCAACTTGAAGAACTGCAACGTCACAATCGCGCGATGGAACAAGGTCGCGGTCTATACTTGGCACCTTATAAATACGGACGAGGAATTTATCTCGGGCCGTATAAACGCGGACAGGGCGTATCAACTAAGAAAAAAAAAAAAACATCGAAAAGACGATAAAAATGCCTGCGGGCGTGACCACCGACGTGCAATTGAACCAGCTGGCGAGACGTATGCGCATACCGTATTTTAGAGGTGTGTACATGCGTAATGCTTTACCGACGAGTGGCGTACGTCGACACGAGAGCGGTATCGTTAATTTGGATGATACCACGGGCCCTGGCACGCACTGGGTGGCTTACGCAAAGAGGGGCAACCGCGTTGTGTATTTCGACAGCTTTGGCAATCTTCGACCGCCTCGAGAGTTGGTGCGATATTTCGGAAGCAATGTTACGATAGAGTACAATCAAACGTCCTATCAGACGTACAATCAAAATTTCTGCGGACAAATGTGCCTGAGATTTTTACAAACTGTTGACTTTTGAAAAAGATCGATGAGGTGTCGAAGAGTCTCAGTATTCGTCGAACGCTTTTTCCATCATGTCGATTACGCTAACGCTAAGCGGAAAGAGCAGCGTTCTCGCTGCAAATTACTCTCCGGCGATAGATTTGACCGATGCCGAATACGAACTCGGTTTAACGCTTTTTGAAACTTATAACACGATACCGAATGTAAATGCCTCAAATAATAAATTTTATTTCGGCAAAGACGATGTGGAGATTACGATACCCGAGGGATCATACGAGTTGCCGGCCATTAACGAATTTTTGAAACGCGCAATCTCGCAGAAACGTCCACGACGCAACGCGCCAGATGCCAGTGACACGCTAGTTGTCCGCGGCGATATCGGCGTGATCAATGATGACAGTGAGGAAGCGATAGTGATTCGAGCTAATCATAACACGATGAAATGTGAAATTAAATGCGCTTACAAAATAAACTTTAACAAAGCCAACAGCATTGGATCGCTGCTGGGATTCTCGAAGCGTATACTGCATCCACGTAGATGGCACGAATCTGACATGTCAATTAATATTATGAACGTAAATATTATCCGCGTCGAATGTAGTATCACCGCAGGTGCATACAATAACGGTGCGCATGTGCATACGATCCATGAATTTTCTCCGAGCGTGCCTTCAGGATATAAGCTCAGTGAAAGGCCTGCAACAGTCATTTACTTGCCAGTGATCATACGAAGCGTTACGGATCTTACCATACGCATTGTCGATCAAACCGGACGATTGCTGGATTTTCGAGGGGAGGAAATTACCGTCAGGTTGCACGTTCGAAAACGATATCGCGACACATGAGATGCTTGTGTTGAGTGGAGCTGAGCGAGCAAAGAGAGATAACGCATTCTTTACAAGACCGGTGACATCATCATTATCATCATCATCATCATCGATTGATAATCCGACTCGATCAACTGAGAAGAGAAAGAAGCTCAGTGTATCAAACGTTAAATTTTTACAATCACTGGGATTCGCGGTACGACAATCTTGATTAAAAAAGAAAAAATGACTGATATTCTAAATATCGGAGACGAGCCAATCTTTGACGATTGAATTGTCAAGATTGAGACCCATGCTTATTCGCCGCATGCAAACACAACGTACGGGCACAGCGACAAGATAAGAATACCCATACAGCAACAGGATTTGTATACATTGCCGTACGAGAGCTTTCTATATGTCGAAGGGAGGCTGACAAAAAAGAAGAAACCTGAGGAGATCAGCGGTGACGTGGTTTTGGGAAATAATTGTGTTGCGTTTATGTTTGATGAGATAAGATATGAACTCGACGGTGTCGAGATTGATCGTAATAGAAACGTGGGTATAACTAGCTCACTCAAAAACTATGTAACGCTGTCATCCGACAAAAGCGTGATTTTGCGAAATGCTGGCTGGGAAGAACAGTTGACTACCGCTGATGGCTATTTCAACTTTTGCATTCCGCTTTACGTGCTGCTGGGATTCTGCGAGGATTACCGTCGAGTAGTGATCAACGCTCGTCACGAATTGATCTTGATACGAGCGCGCAACGATAACAATTGCCTAAAGGGCAATTCAGCGGTAGAGCCTGTGATAGAATTGTTTAAGATTCAGTGGCGAATGCCGCACGTAATACTGAATGAAATAAATAAACTTTCGATGCTGCGCACATTGGAGAGCGGACGATACCTCAGCATGGCTTTTCGCTCGTGGGATCTTTACGAGTATCCGCTTTTGCAACGTACGACCAAGCACTCGTGGGCTATCAAGACCGCTACTCAACTCGAGAAGCCGCGATATGTCATCTTTGCTCTGCAAACCGGTCGAAAAAACGTCATGTCCGAGGACACGAGCCGATTCGACCATTGCAATTTAATCAACGTGAAACTGTACTTGAACTCTGATAGTTATCCTTATGAAGATATGAATTTAGATATTAGTAAAAATAGATGGGCTATTCTGTACGACATGTATGCACGTTTCTATAAAACTTATCTCGGATACGAGTATCTCGAGCCGAATCTCACAGTGACAAATTTTATACGTCACGGTCCTTTCATAATAATAGATTGTAGTCGGCAAGTTGAATCAATCAAGAGCGCAACCGTTGACGTGCGATTGGAATTTGAGACAAAGGATAACGTACCAGAAAATACTAGTGCCTATTGCTTGATAATACACGATCGCGTGATTCAGTACAACCCGTTGACAAACATTGTGCGCAAAATCACTTAATTCCACGCATATATATATTATACGATACATCGACGTAGACCACAGTCTTCGTTTCGACCGCGACATGTCCGTGCCGACGTTCGTGGATCTGCAAGGTTTCCCCCTTGGACGATTGAGAGGTTTCGTCGTAAAAGAATTTGCTGTTCTTAGAGGGGGAAACGTTCTCGCGCATTATATCTTTGACAGCCCCCAGCCATGGGATTGGCTGATGAAATCCGAAAGATCTTGCGCCTCCTGGCTCACTGCCATGCATCATGGGCTAAGATGGGGCACCGACGGGGTGGTTCCATACCGGAAAGCGAGACAAGTGATTACAACTGCAGTACTGGGTGCTGAAAATCCTGACAACAAGGAGATTGTATACGTCAAAGGACATGAGAAACGAGAATGGCTGGGAGAATTACTTCTGGACAATCGGCGAGAATACGCATACATCGAGAGCCTGGATGTGGATTACGAAGACGTGGATAATCTAAATAATCTAGATGATGCTAATACTTTTCAATGTGGGCAACACCGTACGAATAAACATTGTGCTTTACAAAATGTATTCAAACTTTACAATTGGTGGACACAATTGCAAAAATAAACATACGTAATATACGAGATACACTTTTTTTTTCCCCCTCCATTACATCTACGTTTCTTCAACGTTTTTTTCATGTTTCTCACGTTTAGTTTAACATTTTTCATGTTTAGATTAACGTTTTTTCATGTTTCACGTTTCATGTACGTCATGTTTCACGTTTCATGTACGTAACGTTTCATGTACGTAACGTTTCATGTACGTCATGTTTCATGTACGTCATGTTTTACGTTTCATGTACATACGTCATGTTTCACGTTTCATGTACGTAACGTTTCATGTATGTCATGTTTCACGTTTCATGTACGTCATGTTTCATGTATGTCATGTTTCACGTTTCATGTACGTCACGTTTCATGTACGTCATGTTTCACGTTTCATGTACGTCACGTTTCATGTACGTCATGTTTCACGTTTCATGTACGTCACGTTTAGTTTAACGTTTTTCATGTTTTTCACGTTTAGTTTAACGTTTTTCATGTTTTTTCACGTTTAGTTTAACGTTTTTCATGTTTTTTCACGTTTAGTTTAACGTTTTTCATGTTCTTTCACGTTTAGTTTAACGTTTTTCATGTTTTTTTCACGTTTAGTTTAACGTTTTTTCATGTTTTTTCACGTTTAGTTTAACGTTTTTCATGTTTAGATTAACGTTTTTTTTCATGTTTCACGTTTCATGTACGTCATGTTTCATGTACGTCATGTTTCATGTACGTCATGTTTTACGTTTCATGTACGTCATGTTTCATGTACGTCATATTTCACGTTTCATGTACAACGTTGCCAGACCGCGAAAACGTGTCGTGACACGTTCGAGTGATAACGATGATGATGAAATTGTTTGATAGAGGGGAAAAGTATCCCCCACTCCTTTACAATTGCAGAAGCATAAACGTGTCGTGACATGTGAAAGCGATAACGACGACAATAATGAAATTGTTGAAAGAGGGGGAAGCCTCCCCTCTCCTTAAAAGTGCAGAAGCATTAATCTTCAAATAAGCATCATAATTTCTTGCAACATCAGTATTGCATCAGAGGTTCGAACGAACGAACGATTCGCAATGTACTTTGCCGAGGGAGGTAACACATTGTACAGTGGTGAAGTGAAGAAGGATTGCAATGGGTAAGTTTCGATATTCTAATAGCGTTTATGCAACGTTGTGTGATAAACTTTTGATTTTCTTTTACAGCATTTCGACGGAGCGTCGTACAGCGCGCTTATTGAGCAGACGTTACGCTTTGACAGCTACGAGTTACAAGTATTTGGAGATTGGAATTAACGTCGGTCCACCGAGTTACGTGGAGATCGCCATAGGAGATCATCAAGGACGAGAATTGATACTGTCTGTTGAAACGTGGAAAGGTCTCTACGAGCAACGATGGAATATTTCCAAATTAATTCGGAATGACTACAAGGACAATTTTATAAGCGTCGGACCCTTAACAGTTAAAGTTAGTGTGATGAATGACGTTAGGCTCATACGTCTCGAATCTTCTAACGTGTATGTGACAGTGATTGAATCCACGTTACATCGTATGTTCAGTTTGTACGAGTGTATCAACGTAATGTTCGAGCGCTTAGTTAGAATCGTTGATACAGTCGATGTTAAGTACACACAATTCTTAAACATCGCGTCCAATGTAATGAATCAAGAAAAAGCGATACGCGAGAGCAATATCTTCGATATGCGTCAACTCGTCGATTGTGAGCTGTTAGCTTTATTTTTTACTGCATAAACAATGTATTCACAACAGACAATAAATTGTTTATTATTAAATTTAAATTGCAACCTTTTTTTATTTTTCCTCTTCCAAAAAAAAATCCACAGTTATACATTAGTATCAATACCACGATATTTAGTTTTGAAATATTTTAAAAAGAATGTGCGAAGATACGAGAGTACAGTCAGGCTAAAAAGATGCGAGTATACGAGAGTAAAGTCAGGCTAAAAAAACGTGTGTTTCAAATGCTCAGTCATAGGCTAAAAAGATGCGAGTATAAGAGAATAAAGTCAGGCTAAAAAAAAAACATGTGTTTCAAATGCTCAATCGTAGACTAAAAAGATGCGAGTATACGAGAGTAAAGTTAGGTCTTAGCGACGGAGAATGCTCTAGCTCTTCAGTCTCAGTCTAGCTCGCGCGACTGTAACAACACAAAAATGGGTTACGGTCCAAATATTCCCGTGCAAATATCGCTTCCGGAAATAGAATTAGGTTTAGTGGTGCCTGAACCGCGTCAACCTATAAGTTTCCGGGAGTTGGTAATACGTTTTCGCGAGCTGGGTGCCCGTTTGCGTTACTTTAGGCTGGAAGGACCAGCCGTTCGCCGTCGTGCTGCGGTCATAGACAATGATATAAATTGGTGGCCCGATGGACCAATTTTCCATGGTGGTCGCGGGAATGGCCGCTTGTTGCCCTTCCCCGGTATGGACTTGCAGCCTATACGCCGACCTCATCTCGATCGCTACAACGCGCTTCTAGGCGGTCGCGGGGGTGGTCGATTAAACATCCCCCGTTTAGACCTGCCCATACGCCCGCCTCGTCATCTACATGATGCTGCTGAAACTGCTCCTCGTGGTCGGGGGGCAGCTTTATTAGATCTTATGCGACGTGAGAGGGCTCAAGGTCAGGCTGGACCTTCACGAGATCGGGCTCCGGACGAGGAGAAGGAGGAGCAGGAGCAGGAGGAGGACAAGGAGGAGGACAAGGAGGAGCAGGAAGAGGAGAAGGATGAGAGGGCTCAAGATCAGTCCGGACCTTCTCAAGATCGGGCTCCGGACGAGGAAGAGGAGGAGGAGGAGGAGGAGGAGGAGGACAAGGAGGAGGACAAGGAGGAGCAGGAGGAGGAGAAGGATGAGAGGGCTCAAGATCAGTCCGGACCTTCTCAAGATCGGGCTCCGGACGAGGAGGAGGAGGAGGAGCAGGAGGAGGACGAGGAGGAGGAGCAGGAGGAGGACAAGGAGGAGAACAAGGAGGAGCAGGAGGAGGAGAAGGACAAGGACAAGGAGAAGGAAGAACAATAGTGATAGTGGTGGTGGTGGTGGTGGTGCCAGCGGTGGCGGTGGATCGCCCCAGCGGACCCCGCGTTAGACAGCGCGCATCCCCTCCATGCACGCGGCGGCGGCGGATCGCCCCAGCGGACCCTGCGTTAGACAGCGCGCATCCCCTCTACGCACGCGGCAGCGGCGGCGGCGGCGACGGCGACGGCGGCGGCGGATCGCCCCAGCGGACCCCGCGTTAGACAGCGCGCATCCCCTCCACGCACGCGGCGGCGGCGGCGGCGGCGGCGGCGGGCCCCGCGGAAATAGCCGCGCACACCCCACAAAATATTCGCCATCGTATCGCTTATCCCCCTCGTGATGACAGACATTTCCGATTTCAAAGTACAGTCGTACACACCTCCTCGCGGTGTGATTTATTATGTTTATGTAAACAGAGTGACAAGTACATGGTCCATGTTTACATTAAATGGTCAGTAGTTGCCTCCACGCGACATATTTCAAAGGTGTCGGTCAAGAACATGGTCCTCGAATCGTTATCTCTGTTTATATAAACATTGATTACGCAGAACCATTTCCGATTTCAAAGTACTGTCATACCCACCTCCTCGCGGTGTGATTTATTATGTTTATGTAAACAGAGTGACAAGTACATGGTCTATGTTTACATTAAATGGCCAGTTGCCTCCACGCGAAACATTTCAAAGGTGTCAAATTTATTTAAACATCGGCCAAGAACATGGTCCTCGAATCGTTATCACTGTTTATATAAACATTGATTACGCAGAACTACCGGTTAGGTTTACACGTGTGACCCCGTTTTAAGCCCCCCCTCCCCCTCCTCCACCCGGTTTGGTCCACCCGCGGGACCTTATCGCCGGTTAGGTCCCCCCGCGCGACCCGAAATATTCCCCCCTTCCCCGCACCCCCCCTGAGATCCCCGAGTTTGAACCGGCTTATACATTCTACTAATGTCTATTCAGCTTTTATTGAGATGCACCACAAGAAAGAAAAAAAAACAATTGATAAATAAATAAAAGCGTTACTTGAGCGTCTACATCAATTTTCTTATTCAAACAGAAATAAAAGGTACTTATTTATTATTTTAACATTTAAGGTTTTTGAGTACTCGCCGCGGCCATATTGAAGTCGTGACGTCAGAAGCGAGAAATTGCGTGAAATGACACGTAATTTTGTCAAACATGCCATTTGTAAATAGAACCAATTTGGATAAAACAGACTAATCAAATGGCTTTAAAACACTTCTAAATATCGGTCACGACTATCCATTGTTCGCCTATCAGTCAGTAAATATTCGTAAAAAGCACGTAAAGTGATGCCTAATTAGACAGGAAAACACACAGATAGCTATTAAAAGGAGTGAAAAATGTACTTTTATGTATAAAATTCAAAAAAACTTTACTCGCGGTTCATTTTTACGAATTTGGTAAATACGAGATAAGTCATACTTTCACAATGAAACACATAATAATAAAATGACATGCACAACAACATCTCATCGTCAATCTGTTACATTTCACGTGTATTAGTTCTAATTCTGTCCGCAACGGAATGTCGCTACCGTCAACGCGGAGTTCTCGGCTGAGAAGTCAAGAGATTTAAACAGGATCTGGGGGGGCATATATAGGATCTGGGAGAGCCAGTAAAAAATTATGATCGCTTAGTGTGTAAAGAGGGAATAAATGAGATAGAAGTTTCGGGTTAAGAAAAGGAATGGGAATTTTTCAGTTTCCACTATTGATCGCGATACAGACTACGTTTACATGGTACGATTTACACCAAAGTTATAATATCAATGTAAAACTGGCCAATCACAATCCATTTTTCAGAAAGATATTTATAATTGTTCAGTAACATAATACCGATAACTTGGACATAATCGGTCTGTGTAAACATAGTATTTGATCAGCTTCAGGGCTCAATTAGAATTCGAACGACACGGAAGTAAAGTTTTCTTATTATATTTTCAATGTTACATAATTATAATTTTAAAAGTATGACAGTGCCATAATTTTTCTTTTAAAATAACACTTTAGCTGTAAAACACCGTATTATAAAGTCATAAGTTTTTTGTTACAAATATGTAATTAAAATAAAAAATAGAATCTTTTATAAATCTTTATTCGTTTTATAATTCTTTATCGCTTAATAATTTTTTCTTAATAACTTCACAGTAGATCATTTTGCGACAATACCGTTTAAATTGTTACATTTCTAAGACTCCAAACTTTTATTTAAAAAAAATTATTAAAAAATATTGAACCAAAGTTATGACTTCTTAAAGTTGCAAAGGTCTCTCATATCTTTGTGTTAACGGTTAGCGTTGTGTTTAAGGGTTAAAAACGTTACGAGGCAGACCCGACCTGACGGTCCGGGGGGGACGACTCTGCGATGTAACGCGGAGCCGTACCCCCCTCTGCCTCGCCGGGGAGGGGGGCGAGGGAAGTTTTCTCCCCCCCAGTGCAGTTAGGAGGACCGCGCCGCCGCCAGCGCGGCGCGCGAAGAGGCCCGGGACTACGGCGGGGGCCGGATATCCCGGGCTTTATCCCCAAACGATCAAGTGAAGAGGCGGGGGGGGCTGGTGTCCCTCTCCCCCGACCTAGGGCAGATCAGGCCCAGCCCTGCCGGGTGCGCCCACGTTAGGGTGCACCCGGCGTGACGAATCGGCCTATGGCCGACTGGGTCCGGGGGGCTCCGGAAGTATGCTGCACGCGTTCCCGGAGCCCCCCAGTCATGGGCCAGGGCAGGACACCCGGAGAGGTTTTAGTGGGTATGTCCCCGCCGACACGTCGTCGGCGGGGAAGAGCCCCACATAACCACCAGGCCTCCCCCGGGGCCTGGGGTATGCGGTAACGCATTTCCTCTCCATAAACAAAAAAAAGGGGGTTAAAAACGTTAAGACAATTTTTAATTTCTGTATAAAGGTTACAGTTTTTAATTTTTTTTTTTCCGAAAGATATGTGAAATATATTAAATTTCTTACTTAATGTATTTTTATATATAAACACAATTTTATCACAAATTATATTTTAAAGTGTTTTCTTACTGTTTAAAAATTTATCTGCAGTGTATGAATAGTATAAATTAAAAAATAAATCTTAGTTACTTTTAGAAAGAAACTATTACGCTTTTAAGATTATGTTAGCTTTAAAGATTTCATTATTTGTTTTTACTCATTTTTATAATTTGATATATTCATAAAAATGAATAAAAACGAATAATGAAACCTTTAAAGCTAATATAATCTTAAAAGAGCGTAATAATTTTTTTCTAAAAGTAACTAAGATTAATTTTTTAATTTATACAGTACATATAAATTCTTAAACAGTAAGAAAGCACTTAAATATAGTTTGTAATAAAATTGTGTTTATATATAAAAATAAGACATTAAATAAAAAAATTTGTTATACTTTTAAGCACTTTTTAGCATAGGAGATAAGTAATAAATTAAATAGAAGAAGGATCATGTCATACTATGATCTTAGTGCTGAAAATGTTGCATGTGTGATTTTGAATTAAAAAATTTGTTGCAAAAATATTACCTCAGCCAGAATTTAAACCTGTATTCCTCTACATTCCAGGTGGGTGCCTTAATCAGTTTGACCACTGAGGCACTTATTTTTTTAGATATTTTAGTTCCTTGAGAGGGATTTTAAAAATGCTAGTTAACAACGGTAATGTTAAATTGATTTTTAATTGAATTCTGTGATAAGACTTTGCTGGTTTATTTTAAAAGCAGTTTGAAACCAAAAGTAACAGTATGCAGTTCAAAAGAATTGAAAACTGTAAAAATTACACATGAAATATTTTCAGCATTAACAATAAGATATTGCTATGATTGTCATGACCCTTCTTCTGTTTCATTTGTTGTATCCAAGTCACGGTCTTATAACCCACATAGAACTAAAACCTCCAATGGACGTCTAATAGACGTCTGCCGTGGAGGTTCGGGCCTTCCAGTGGACGTCCCATGGACATCCAATGGACGGCCACTAGGCATCCACAGTTCCGCATTGCCCACATCCATTAGACGTTAACAATAGATGTCCGTTAAACGTTACGTTTATCATTAATAAAGGGTTTATAGAGCCTTAGTGGATGACAAACCGACGTCACGTGGATTATTAGTAGAGGCTTTATGGAGTCTCAGCAGACGTTACATAGATTATTAATGGACGTCTGCCGTGGAGGTTTGGACTTTCAGTGGACGTCTAATGGACGGTAAAAAAAATTATTTTTTAACAGATTTTATTATTTTTATAGCTTAATCTGTATTTACTGTTTCACATATAACATTTTAATTCATTAATTACAATTGCGTATTATTTTATAAATTTTTGAAACGCATTGGCGCCGGCGGGATTCGAACCTAAGATTTTCGGAACGATAACTTAGTATCTTAACACTGAGCTAAACGTACACTTGTGAGATTGTTAATAAAAAGTTATATTTGAAGTAAAGCTAATTTGAACAAGAAAAAACTGGCGTCTTGAGTATCGCGTGAACACTCTTATTAACCCTTTGTTTATTTAGCCTTAGATATTTTTAATATAAATTATATAAATAATTAAAATCTGTTTCTGCCCATGGCCAAATCAGTCAAAAAACAACAATTAGACATAGTATCGGAGCATGAAAAAACATTAATGACGTAAAGAGCCCGTTACCAAAGTTAATTTTGCAATTAATTGTTATGAACGAATTGTCAAAAATGACTGTAGAGAAGAATTAATTGCGCCAATCAATTCACCGGAAAAAATTACTAATGAAACACATATGACGCTTTTTTAATTGTCATAGTTATTATAATTGTTATAAACAAATTAGTTGCATAATTGTTTTGATAAAGAGATAATGATCAAATTCCGTAAAAAGAGCGCATGATGTAGATAATATAACATTTTATCCTTGTTTAATTTTTGGTGATCATCAAAGATTACGTCATGCGCATTATACGCTTTTTGGAATCTATCTGACTTCTATGATGAAAGTAAAATCTCATGAAGCTATAGAAATTTTATGGACTTCTAATGGACGTCCATCTAACTTCCATGATGGAAGTAAAATTTCATGAAGCTATGGAGGTTTCATGGACTTCTAATGGACGTCCATCTGACTTCTATAATGGAAATAAAATTCCTTGGAGCTATGGAGGTTGGATGGATGTCTAATGGAGATCTATTTGACTTCCATGATGGAAGTAAAATCTCATGGAACTATGGAGGTTTCATGGACTTCTAATGGACGTCCATCTAACTTTCATGATGGAAGTAAAATCCCATGGAGCTATGGAGGTATTATAGACTTTTATTGGACGTCCATCTGACTTTCACCATGAAGATAGACGTCCCATGGAGCTATGGAAGGGCGATGGACATCCACTGGAGGTCAATTTCTATGTGGGAATCTATATTAAGAAGTAATAAATTGTACAGCTTGATGATTCTTTAGGCAAAATCCATAAACAAATAAATACAAAAAATAAAAAAGTAATTTACTCCAAAAAGTTATAATAATATATAAAAAATAAAATAATGTTTTTTAATAATAATGTTAAAAATGTTTTGCAGGAAAACAAAGAAACCGTCAATGCACATCATCCAAGTCATCATCTTCAAGGAGCACTTCACAAAGTAGCAGTGACACAAGTTCCAGTGAATTCTCATCAAATGGTTAAAATGGAATTACATGATATTATGATTTAATTACCCAGATAACAGAATACACAAAGAATTCAGGTTTATGTCCTTCACATGCTTGGTTTTTTTTCATTTCTTAATCTCTTTCTTTTGTTACGTCCTGCGGAGTAACAATTCTTTTCTTTCGAAATCGATGCAGCCAAGCAACCGAAATCCGCGAACAGATGGTCTATCTTAACCGCGCAGATACGCTAAAATTGTCCGGTCGAGTCAATACGGTTGGTCTACGCTTGACACGTGCCGATTTTGGCGGAAGCAAGCGTTGAAACGCCGATGATTGACCCCATCGACACGAAACACTTGTCGCGCAATTAATAGGTAACGATCTTCTAAGGAACCTAACCGATAGGATGGATTAACCAGAGGAAAAAACAGATTAAAAACCAAACGTTCTGAGAGCGCGTGAGCAACAATAAGAGACAGTACACTTGCGGATTAAAATCCCATAGGAATCATAGGCAAAATCAGGTATAAAAGGAAGGAGCTCCGGAGCTCGGGCTCACTTACTCTCACTTACAGTAGTCACTTACGCTCACTTACAGTACTCACTTACTCATTTGCTCATTTTCGCCATTGTTACTGTCACCCGCGATTTGTAGTTCACTCCAGTTCGATCCGTCGCACATTCCGTGACATTATATGTCCGAGTTTGTGACGTTCGGATTCGTACTTGTCATACTTAAATTTGACGCGGCATTATGAGAATTTAGTCAACAAGTTCTTTTGCAACTTTCGAACACTCTGAGTGCCAACCGTCGACCAGCCGTTGTAAGCTGAATCCGCTCCGCCAAACACCAATTCGTTCGCACCTTCATAATTTTCAACCAACAGTAAGTCTTAGCCATCCATTACTTTTACTCTATATAAGACTACCTTCTCTCTCTAGTAAGATTTTATTATATTTTTTAAAATACTTATATACCCAGTATTATTTCACTACCCTTCCTTTCCACCCTTTATTACTTTTTTTACTTTCTGCAGGATACAATCGAACTCTCCTTCGATTTGGTCCGCAACTTTTCCTTCATTTTCCGTAGGATACAATCAAACTCTCTTTCGATTGGGTCCGCATCTCTCCTTTCACTTTCCGCTGGATACAATGAAACTCTTTTTTGATTGAGTCCGCAACTCTCTTTACTTTCTGCAGGATACAATCGAACTCTCTTTCGATTGGGTCCGCAACACTTTTTGCTTTCTGCAGGATACAATCGAGCGCTTTCGATTGGGTCCGCAACTCTCTTTACTCCCTGCAGGATACAATCGAGCGCTTTCGATTGGGTCCGCAACTCTCTTTACTTTTCGCAAGATACAATCGAACTCTCTTTCGATTGGGTCCGCAACTCTTTTTGCTTTTTGCAGGATACAATCGAGCGCTTTCGATTGGGTCCGCAACTCTCTTTACTTCCTGCAGGATACAATCGAGCGTTTTCAATTGGGTCCGTAACTCTCTTTACTTTCCGCAGGATACAATCGAACTCTCTTTCGATTGGGTCCGCAACTCTTTTTACTTTCTGCAGGATACAATCGAGCGCTTTCGATTGGGTCCGCAACTCTCTTTACTTTCTGCAGGATACAATCGAGCTCTTTCGATTGGGTCCGCAACTTTTCTTTCACTTTCCGCAGGATACAATCAAACTCTCTTTCGATTGGGTCCGCATCTCTCCTTTCACTTTCCGCTGGATACAATCAAACTCTCTTTCGATTGAGTCCGCAACTCTTTTTACTTTCTGCAGGATATAATCGAACTCTCTTTCGATTGGGTCCGCAACTTTTCTTTCACTTTCCGCAAGATACAATCGAACTCTCTTTCGATTGGGTCCGCAACTCTTTTTGCTTTCTGCAGGATATAATCGAGCGCTTTCGATTGGGTCCGCAACTCTTTTTACTTTCTGCAGGATACAATCGAGCTCTTTCGATTGAATCCGCAACTACCTTTTAATCCCTGCTGGATACAACTCTCGTTCGATTGAATTCGCAGCTTTCTTTGCTTCCATCGGAAACGAAGAATTCCTTTCCTTTTATTAATTCAAACTCTTTCCTTTTCTTTTTTTCAAGAAGTTACAATCTAGATTTTATTTTCCTCTATTAGAAAGAGAGAACGTAGCCTTACACCTCAAATTCATTCTAGTGCGTAAGCGAGTCCCTGAACATAAATCTCGAAGAGGCATTAAGAACTATCGGAATCGTCAAAATAAGAAAGTTCGGAAGTTTGGCACATCGTTATCGCTCTCCGAAAAATTAAACAATCTGCAAGGAGAAAATTCTGTTTTGCCTAGCGCTCTAACTAATTGAAGAACTTCCGACGAACCGACCGATTCATCTCCACCAGTCTGAAATCCGCCCGCCGAATCATTCTCTCCTTCCCCCTGTCGTCATCCTTCCCGCTCTTACTCCCCTGAACCTCACGTAGAATACCAACGTTCCTCCTGACTATTTACTCCCGAAGACATAGAAAATATCGTAAACGAAATCCCAATAGAGCGAATCGAAGAAGTAGCCAACGAATTGGAAGAAATCTTCGACTCGGTTCAGCAACTACCTGAATAACCAAAACTTCCCTGACCACAATATACACACCCACACACGCACCTTTATATAAATTCCGTTAAGCACAAATGTAACCAATTAGAACTTAAGTTTATAATTATATTTTTGTTAAGATTTTCTTAAATCGATCACAAGATTTTCTTTCTTTATTCACACATGTTCTCTGTAAACAAAAATGTTATTCACGAATTAATTATTATTATTTTAATAATCATTACCTATCATTGTAATCGTTTATTTCTTTTATTATGTTAAAATAAATTGTAATCTTTAATGTTAACCATTTTTGTTTATTTCTATCATTTCTAATTCCCGCTCCGATAAAATTGCACTTGGTCCGATCCCGCGTAAAAGCGGGATTTAATTCGTTTACGCAAAATAAGGACTACACGAATGCAAGAGTTTGAATGAGAGTCATAAGCCGTCATTCTCGACACCTGACCTACATTCTGACTCGCCTGACGCATTCGACTCATCGCACTCGCCCGGAAACATGTGTGCGCGAGATTAGGCCTGTTCCGTTCTTTCTATCTCACTCAAATTATTTCCATAAGTTTCTACCTGCCAATCGATCCGAGAGACTTGTTTCGAGAATTCTGGACGTAACACTTGTAACGGTTCGACATTTTCTCGCGATCACGGATTAGCTCGCCGGTGCCAGGGTCGAAAAAAGAAGGAACTCCGATTTGAAAAGAAATTAACAAAATATTTATTTAAATCAATTTCTCCTTACACTCCGTGATACAAAAAATAAAATTTATTAGGAAGAGGGGAAGTTAACACCTTCGGAACTCGTGTTCCCCGGAACGTTTGATCACACACGGAAAGAACCTAAAACTAATTATAACGTACTCGCATAGAGAACACATAGAAAACTTAAACTAAATTAAGCGCTCGCGGCGTCGATTGAGACGCGGATCTTACAAACTAATGCTCGGAAAATATTACAAGTAACGCGACTTAATGCTAACGCAACTTAATAGCTATCGCTCGCCTGAGGAAGGGGTCAAGATACGCTCGCTTTGTTAAGAGGGCGCTTGTTCGGACGGAACGCTCGGGACAGAGGATATCCAAGGAAAAAAATCCGGCGAGGAAGTTGTAACTCCGGGTAAACGCGTTGTCGCCGACCGAGTGAAATTATTCTAAATCTGCTCTGAAAATAAAACAAAAATTAAGAATCGAAATTATAGGACAGGTAACAGGTAAAGAAACGGGTAACCGAGTAAGCCCGGTATCAGGAGGCCGTAAACGGCCTGTGTCAGGAAGCCGAGAACGCCCGGCACAGGAGTGCGGGTAACCAAGAACGCCCGGTGTCAGGAAGGCCGTAACCGGCCTATGTCAGGAAGCCGAGAACGCCCGGCACAGGAGTGCGGATAACCGAGAACGCCCGGTGTCAGGGGTTTTCAGGAAACCGAGTACACCCGGTATAAGGAAGCCGAGAACACCCAGCCAAGGAGCTCCGAGTACACCCGGAGTGTCGGTACCGGTGATTTGGAACCGACTGGTTTCTCCTTCCTGGTGTGGCTCCGTATTTATACCCTCCAGCCGCCCACGCTATCGGAACCACGTGTTTACCCCACTTTTCGGCGTGTACCTACGCGCACGTGCCCGCGCGATGCTACGTGTGACGTCATGCGACCGGGCGCAAGAGCGAGCGAGATGGAAGACGGAACTGACGTCACGTGGCCGCGCGTGCGAGTGAGCGAGACGGAGAGTACTGACGTCACGTGATCGGGTGTGCGAGTAAAAAGGACGGAACAATATATTATAATCCGGCGTGCGAGCGAGAAAGAGATATAATTTACCTGCGTAACGATGCTATCGTTACACACTTTACCGGTTAATGGTTTTCTCAGTTTGTCAATCTATTTTTATTCCTATCTAATAACACAGTTCTGTACATCAATTTAGGCATTCCCCAAAGTGTTCGATTTAATTGCTTAACAAATAAAGGTTTCTTCAACTTCTTTATTTCTTTCCATGTTGTACACGGTTTTTTAAATTCTTTTTGAATTTTTTGTACTATCTGGGTAGTAAAAAAAAAGTAATAACGTTAATTATTATACAATATATAATTTAATACATTATTTTCAATAGAGAATGCACCCAATTATGGTTTAAAGATTAGCTTACTTTCTTATTTTTTTGTTTTTGTATACAAATTTTATTGTAAAAAAATTATTTTTATATAAGATTATCAAGATTCTCTATTAGTTGATAAGTAATTTTATATTTTACAACGTAAATTAATTTCTCAAATTCCTTTTTTATTATAATATAAAGCTTAAAAAAATATTGGAAGCCACGAAAGTGGGAGAATTTGATTTTATACTACAGTTTACCGATTCTATTATGTTTTCCACATTTAGAAGTATGGGTAAAGCATCGGTCACTTTTAGTAGAAACATTCCATATTTTACTATAGAAAAGTGTTACACGTCACAAAGTTAACCGTGCTCATATTTTATTGACAAAATTTGTTTATTATACCAAACACCATTATTTGAAAACTGCTATGACATACAACGTCCATCAGCTACTACATTTAGCATAAAGTGTAGCAGATTGGGTCCACTTTGGGTTCATTCTGGTTATTGTTTTGAAAATGGGAATAGTCAAATAGTTCGAAAAGTTCACGTGCTAAGGACGTTGTACATCAAATTTTCAGATCGATAGCAATGAGTCAAAGCGAATTGATTTTAAAAAAACATGTTGCTTTGAAAAAGTTATCAAATGTAAGTAATTTTATTTCTTATTTGCACATAAAAAACGCAAAGCAAACATGTAAATTATCGCGTGTAAGATACTTTGGCCCACACTATAAATGTTTAATGTGGAGAGAGGAACTTGAATTATCCAAAGAAATTCGAACTTATATGAAAATTGTAAAAAAACGATGTTTGTATACATCTTCAGAAAGAAAAATTATTCTGTCAGATAATTCGTATGCTTTAACAACTGAAGGAGATTTTATTTGCGATGTAGACTTTATTGTAGATGCAGCAACGAGGAAAAAGTAGATCATCTGTCATGTTGTAAATACGAAAGATGTTTTTAATATTTATTTACAAGAAAAAACGATTAATAAAAAAACAAATTTGGCACTGGGCATATATACATATATCGTATTATCTGTGTTTATAAAAACGAAAACTTTTTCAATGCTGTTATTGGTGTCTATTGCCACTAAATTATTAGAAATATTTATAACTTTCTTCATTGATAAAAAAGTGATGGAACGATATCTGAATGTACTTGAGTGATGTTTTTAAACGCAGCTCTGGCTTAAAGGCTAGCCTGATGTTAAACATTTTTCATATATGATGAATGTTTTATTGTAAAAAAATTATTTATATAAAATTATTAACTAATAAGTTTCATTGTAATGTAAATTTAATTTAATTTCAATAATATAAGTTTATTTCAATAATGTAAGTTATTACTTCATTTATCGTGTCAGACTAATATCTAAGTAAAACCTGTTTTTTGTTTTATTTACTTCTATTATTATGCTCTTTAAAATTTGATAAATATAAACCACATGATGATTTTCTAATATTACGCGTCATTTTTTAAATTACGTGATTTTCAAAACTCACGTACTGATTTGGAACAATTTGTTACGTAATTTATTTTTGTTATTAATTACATGATTTTGTCACGTAAGTTTGTGGTGTGATTTTGTGACGTGATTTTTTTCAGTAGGATAACTGTAAACGTAATTTAATCTATTTTCAATTATAAAAAAATTAGGAAGAGATATCAGTAGTTAAGCAAGGCGGATTCTAACTCAGGGATCTGAGGGGGGGGTGCGGGGGCAGGGGGGAAATTTCACGACGCGTCTTTGCCGTACTGACCATGATGATGTCACGTGGGGGAAGCGGGAGGAACATTTCACGGCATGTATTTGTCGTGCTAACCACGCCTTGAAGGGAGGGGGTGATGCCACATGCCTACTCGCTCGCACGCCAATGTTCTTTTTGCCGTGCTAACTGCGTTTTGGAGGGGGAAGGCGTTGTCACCTCGATTTGTGCGGGGGCAGGGGGAAATTCACGGCACGCGTCTTTGCCGTACTGACCGTGATGATGTCACGTGGGGGGAGCGGGAGGAACATTTCACGGCATGTATTTTGTCATTCTAACCACGCCTTGAAGGGAGGAGGTGATGCCACCTCGCAATGCTTATCATAGTATAGGTGATGGAAGCACACATGTGTTTTCTTTCTCGCTCCCTCCCATATATTGCGCTCATCAGACGCTGCGATGCGGTGTGGCGATGCATCATCCTCCTTCCCCCCACACGCACGGTTTATCCTCGCTCGCTTGCTCATGCTCTCCCATGGCTTATTTTATACATTGCACGCCAATGTTCTCAATCGCACGCGTTCTTATTTCTAAGGTGTTCTCAGGAATGGAAGAGAATAGGGAAAATAATAATAATAATTTGTTTGAATGTAATATATTTTTTTTCATTTTATTTATTTTAAAAAGAATATATAAAAATGGTTTTATTAACGTATTATTTATTAAAATTATTTATTTTATTTTTTACATACACAAATAATTAAATATTTAAAAATTATAAGAAAATTGAAAAAATTATTAAAAAATAAGAGACTAAAAAATTATATAAAAAATTATATGAAAAAATATATAAGATTTCGATAACACAAGAAATACATTTTATCAAGAGGTATGGCAGTGTCTCACACCAAGTGACCGTTGCATATTAAATTCTTTATACTATTATATATAACATGATCACACTATTGAACGTGTATCATACGTCTATTAAACTGATATCAAAGATCTATTATACGTCTATGTCTACGTCTACCATACGTCTATCGTACATCGTACGTCTATCATACTACTACATTGTACTACTGACGTTTGAGTGTAGTACGTTAGACGTTTCATAATAGTATGGTTGACGGACGCGTTCTTATTTCTAAGATGTTCTCAGGAATGGAAGAGAATAGGGAAAATAATAATAATTTGCTTGAATGTAATATATTTATTTTTTTTATTTTTTTTATTTTAAAAGAAATACATAAAAATGGTTTTATTAAAACGTTAGTAAAAATTATTTATTTATTTATTTATTTTTAATATACACAAATAGTTTTATTTGTCTTCATTAGATAAATTTTGCTTCTTATTTATTTTTAATAAGTATACAAATAATTTTAGTTATTTTCATTAAATAAATTATTTAAATGAAAAATATCCGGTTCGCCATAATAGTAGTAAAACCAACATCCATGTAAAGTTGATTCGCACCATAAGAAGTCCAGTTCATCTCGTAGTTTTTTTCGTTCTTTTTCAATTTTTATTTTTTTTTGTATATTTACGAAACCTACAACGTCGAGTTTTTCGATTCGTAGGTATTCGTGGCATTCGTCACAGTTCATTGTGGCTGACAGACTGACTGACTGACTGAGTGACAAATTGATGCGAGCAGAGTCCATTTATTTTTACAATCAAAATGTACGTGATTTATCTTCAAAACGCTGATACCTCATTGTTCTCATAGTAAAATGAGAACACCTCTAAGCAATTTTTTATTTTAACATGCACATGCAGCTTAAATTTTCGATAACACAAGAGATACGTTTTATCAAGAGGTATGGCAGTATCTCACACCAAGTGGCCGTTGCATATTAAATACTTTACACTATAATATATAACATGATCGTACTATTGAACGTGTATCATAGGTCTATTAAACTGATATCAAACATTTATACGTCTACGTCTACGTCTACGTCTACCATACGTCTATCGTACAAACTATTATACGTCTACGTCTACGTCTGCCATACGTCTATTGTACATCGACCATACGTCTGTCGTACGTCTACCATACGTCTACCATACGTCTGTCGTACGTCTACCATACGTCTATCATACATCGTACGTCTATCATACTACTACATTGTACTACTGACGTTCGAGTGTAGTACGTTAGACGTTTCATAATAGTATGGTTGACGACAAGCTTAATCCCGTGCACGCGGGGTGTTACTTCGAATTGCCGCTGTCGGTAAGTGACAAGCGTGCAATAATTAATGTACATTCGAAGGACAATGCTTGCTTCGCGTGGTCCATGGTGGCTGCTCTGTACCCCGCCGAAAATCATGCAAACCGAGTGTCATCTTACCCGCATTATTCGACTGTTTTGAAGTTTGACGATATACAATTTCCAATGAAAATAAAAGACATTGGAAAATTTGAACGTTTAAACGACGTATCGGTAAATGTGTACACTACCGAATTGGACAGAAAAGAAAAGATAGAATACGTTGTACCGTTACGACTGACCGAAGATAAGAAGGAGAAACATGTCAATCTCTTCTACGTGGAAGATAAACACGACGTCACCCACGGTCACTTTGCGTGGATTAAGAACCTGTCGCGCCTTGGTCAGCTCACAGCTGAGCAAAAAAAGAACAAGAAATTCATTTGCGATCGGTAAGTGTAATACATAAAAAAACATTTTCACATTTAATTATTGTTTAGTAAAAAATAAATTTCTTTTATTACAGTTGTCTGCATTACTTTCACTTAGAGAAAAAATTGCAGTCGCACGAAACGGAGTGCAAGAAAGTAAATGACTGCGCCATTATACTACCGAGAGAAGACCAGAAATGGCTAGACTTCGACTCATACAACAACAAGGAGCGCGTACCATTTGTAATTTACGCCGATTTGGAGTGTATACTGAAGAAGATGGAGAACGAAACAGAGAACACTGGGGCGGCCGATTTCCACCATAATGGCGACTCTCGTCGTAAATGTAGTGCCACTCTGCACATTACGACAACTCGGGGTGGCTCCCTGATCGAGGGTTGTACTATTTGTATATTTCTCGACAGCAAATGGTTGCGTTCTCTCGCCCAGTGAGAACGCATACACGCATAACATTTCGAAGGAGTGAAGTATTCGTGGCATTCGTCATAGTTCATTGTGGCTGACTGACTGACTGACTGAGTGACAGATTGATGCGAGCAGAGTCCATTTATTTTTACAATCAAAATGTACGCGATTTATCTTCGAAACGTTGATACCTCGTTGTTCTCATAGTAAAATGAAAACACCTCTAAGCAATTTTTTATTTTAGCATGCACATGCAGCTTAAATTTTCGATAACACAAGAGATACGTTTTATCAAGAGGTATGGCAGTATCTCACACCAAGTGGCCGTTGCATATTAAATACTTTATACTATAATATATAACATGATCGTACTATTGAACGTGTATCATAGGTCTATTAAACTGATATCAAACATCTATTATACGTCTACGTTTACGTCTACCATACGTCTATCGTACATCGACCATATGTCTGTTGTACGTCTACCATACGTCTACCATACGTCTATCGTACATCGTACGTCTATCATACTACTACATTGTACTACTGACGTTCGAGTGTAGTACGTTAGACGTTTCATAATAGTATGGTTGACGACAAGCTTAATCCCATGCACACGGGGTGTTACTTTGAATTGCCGCTGTCGGTAAGTGACAAGCGTGCAATAATTAATGTACATTCGAAGGACAATGCTTGCTTCGCGTGGTCCATGGTGGCTGCCCTGTACCCCGCCGAAAATCATGCAAACCGAGTGTCATCTTATCCGCATTATTCGACTGTTTTGAAGTTTGACGATATACAATTTCCAATGAAAGTAAAAGACATTAGAAAATTTGAACGTTTAAACGACGTATCGGTAAATGTGTACACTACCGAATTGGACAGAAAAGAAAAGATAGAATACGTTGTACCGTTACGACTGACCGAAGATAAGAAAGAGAAACACGTCAATCTCTTCTACGTGGAAGATATACACGACGTCACCCACGGTCACTTTGCGTGGATTAAGAACCTGTCGCGCCTTGGTCAGCTCACAGCTGAGCAAAAAAAAGAACAAGAAATTCATTTGCGATCGGTAAGTGTAATATATAAAAAACATTTTCACACATTTAATTATTGTTTAGTAAAAAAATAAAATTTTTTTATTACAGTTGCCTGCATTACTTTCACTTAGAGGAAAAATTGCAGTCGCACGAAACGGAGTGCAAGAAAGTAAATGACTGCGCCATCATACTACCGAGAGAGGACCAGAAATGGCTAGAATTCGACTCACACAACAACAAGGAGCGCGTACCATTTTTAATTTACGCCGATTTGGAGTGTATACTGAAGAAGATGGAGAACGAAACAGAGAACACGTCGAGTTTCGCGTATCAACACCACGAAGTATACAGCATAGCTTACTATGTTAAATGCTCGTTCGACGACGCGTTATCGATGTATCGTTTTCGCCGCGATAAGGACTGCGTCGCGTGGTTCGCGAAAGAATTAGAAAATCTTGCGTACGATATGAAAGCCCGAATATCTGCCAATGTTCCAATAGAACAATTAACTATACAGCAGAAAGAAGTATTTTTAAACGCGACGAACTGGCATATATGCGAAAAACCATTTATATCAAATAAGGGCCTTACCCGTAACGAGTGGCCGCTAACGATCAGTATTGCATCAGTCGCTTGAACAGTTTTTGGCATCGCTCTTGAACTACGTACAATGGCAAGCGAAGTATCCGGACGTTTTCCTTATCGAGAAAATTTTGAGGAAGAAAGGAAATAAAGTCTACGTTAAATGGCTGGGATTCGATGGATCGCATTCGTGGATAAATAAAAGAGATGTTATTTGATTTATATACATATATATTTTGTAATACACGCATATATTTGTAACAAACATTGTAATGCAAAATCAACTTCAATTAGTAATAAGGATAAGCATCGCATTAACTGTCAAATAGTATTACAAAATGTTACAAAGATATAAATAAAATATTAAAAGTATCAAAATGTATTAACCTAATTACAATATATGTATTACGATGGTATACGCCAATGTCCCCAAGTCAATGTTTCAGTAAAATCAGGCAAGATGTAACGCTTGTCATCGAACGGGCTGAGAGCAATATTTTTTTCTTTGATTGTGTGTACATCGTGGAGCTTCGAACGTATACACGCTTGCTGACGAGTCATTTCTATCCCGTCGTACAAGCAACGCGTATAATCTTCAAACGTTATAGTTTGTTCTACAACGCTATTCTTTACACCTTTCGCCTTTTTTGTATCTTTTTTCCCTTCTACTCTCACCACATACATTTTTGCTCTTAGCCCTACAAATTCGGTCATAATCTTGCCACAATTCTCGTCTTTCATTAGCCCTGGAACCTTCTTATTTGCGAGAGGCATATTATATACGTTGTCCGCGGGATAATCGCTCGTGTCGTATCTCGTGATATCACGTTTCATATCCATGTACACATCGTCACACTCAATGACATAGATGAGGCTGTCTGTGTCTGTATAGACTATCTTACATTTATTTTTATACAATGGCAGCATATAATCGTAGTGAAATTCGTAAAGGCAGATTTTCGAAACGTCGAGAATACACATACCGACATATATTGGTTTGTTAAATTTTACCGAGAGTTTACTCATCTCTATGGCAACCAGATTTTCTGCGAAAACGCTGCGACTATGAAAATTCGGAGCAGAGATCATGACCTCTGTCCCGTAACGGCCTTCCCATTGCGTTACTAATTTTATATTAACGTGATTACGTACATTTTCCATGGTTTTACCGAAAACTGCATTATTCATTAATTTGTATAAATTTTTCTCGAAATCATTTTTCGCGTTTGTTCGAAACTCTGTGTTTAATTCTATATAATCGCGGAGCCAGGTGGATTGAGCGAATTGAAGTACGCGAATTGAAGTATTTTTACAATTCGAAGCCCGTGACGCGTGCACTGTTGAAGATTGCGGTAGTGGATGACGTAACGCTTTTTATCATGCACTGTCGCTAGCAATTTCTTTTGTCTTGACCTTGGAGGCTTATCGCTCGAAGGACAAAACGGTAAGTCACTGTGTCGATCGTGCAGCTGATTCTCATATGCAAGGTCAACTTCCAATATATATTTGGTGTCTGAGTCAAATGCGATCGCGTTTACATCGACGCGTTTCTAAAAGCTTGTCGGCATCATCAACGTACTCGTACGGAAAAACGCATTTGCGCGTGAGGAGTTTGAAATCCTCGTTTGACAACGTGGAAAATTTGGAACGAGTAATGTTTAATTGTTCAATACCTAGAAACAACGCCAATTTTTCGAGACTCGCACTTAGGAAATTATATGAGTCGATGAATCGAAATCGTATACAATTTCGTACTTCGTCCGATTTTCCTACACCGGTAGCTGCGACGTGTTTAGTGAACAAAATATATTTTTCTTTATTAATCGATAGTAGGTCGATCTTACCTTCTAACGCGGTAGAAATTTCTTTTATTATAAAATGCGCGTCGTAACCGCTCAAATTGTGAAAAACGACTGGAATAACATACGTATTCTTATAATTTAAATTACATTTATTATGAGCGGGACCACGATATTTGCCGGTCAAATGACAGTGATCACGCACCCGCCGATTGTCAAGCCACTCGTTAAATGGTGATGTTTGCAGTTATTAATGTTGTATTGGAAACGTGTAGATGGAGAGGGAAGGCTTTCCCCTCTTTTCAATAATTGCATCATCATCATCGTTATCGCTTGAACATGTCACGACACGTTTTTGCGTTCCGGCAACGTGGTACAAGAACGAAATATGAACAACTTATACGAAACATGAAAAAAAACGTTGGAGAAACGTCCAGACCCGAAAATTGTCCTCCCCTTCCACTACGAGCGGAGAAGTCATTCGAGAAATTCAATACATTAAAAAATAAATTTGCATTTACAGAGTTCATAAGTACAGTGGATCTTTAAATACTTATTTTTATCTTCTTCAATACATAAATTTTTTTTACATAGTTGTCATTTATTTTCTTGTATGTTTTGAAGGTCAGTTACCTTAATAGATATATCACTTACGATTCAGATAAATGGAATGCTACTACTTGCCACATGTCCGTCATAGTGCATAATGAGCTTGCAAGACAAATTAGCTGGAAAGAAACCGAAGGAATAAAAATCCCTTTTTATAGGACAAAACTTTAGGAGACTTTGTTTCGTAAATATCGATTTATCGGTTTAATATATGTTTCATTTTTATATATTATGTCTTTAAAAAATGTCTATATTGTAACACATGAACACACGTGCGTACACAAACACACACATACCTGTTTACTTTGAGAATATTCAATATGGTGATGATGAAATAGATAATTTTTTTATTGCTTTTCCTTTCATTACTGTTTAGGTGCTGTAATGAGTCGTTTTAAAGATAAATACCGTTGAAGACTGTTGAAGAAGTTGTGAAGCGTTGGTTGAATGCCTCTGGTCAACGTAAATGAGATAATTTACGTTATTCTTATTTTTTTTAATTTCACTTTTTCTCTTAAAGATTCCACATTTCCATGTTTTATATAATTATTTTTTATATAATTATTTTATCATTAATTCTTTTATTTCGATTAATTTGATTTGAAGTTATATATTTTGTTTTCTTAATTCATTTTAGGTTTCATTCCGATGTACACTGCCAGTACTGAAAATCTATATATGTAACGTGAACTATAGATTTTCAGTACTGGCAGTGTACATCGGAATGAAACCTAAAATGAATTAAGAAAACAAAATATATAACTTCAAATCAAATTAATCGAAATAAAAGAATTAATGATAAAATAATTATATAAAAAATAATTATATAAAACATGGAAATGTGGAATCTTTAAGAGAAAAAGTGAAATTAAAAAAAATAAGAATAACGTAAATTATCTCATTTACGTTGACCAGAGGCATTCAACCAACGCTTCACAACTTCTTCAACAGTCTTCAACGGTATTTATCTTTAAAACGACTCATTACAGCACCTAAACAGTAATGAAAGGAAAAGCAATAAAAAAATTATCTATTTCATCATCACCATATTGAATATTCTCAAAGTAAACAGGTATGTGTGTGTTTGTGTACGCACGTGTGTTCATGTGTTACAATATAGACATTTTTTAAAGACATAATATATAAAAATGAAACATATATTAAACCGATAAATCGATATTTACGAAACAAAGTCTCCTAAAGTTTTGTCCTATAAAAAGGGATTTTTATTCCTTCGGTTTCTTTCCAGCTAATTTGTCTTGCAAGCTCATTATGCACTATGACGGACATGTGGCAAGTAGTAGCATTCCATTTATCTGAATCGTAAGTGATATATCTATTAAGGTAACTGACCTTCAAAACATACAAGAAAATAAATGACAACTATGTAAAAAAAATTTATGTATTGAAGAAGATAAAAATAAGTATTTAAAGATCCACTGTACTTATGAACTCTGTAAATGCAAATTTATTTTTTAATGTATTGAATTTCTCGAATGACTTCTCCGCTCGTAGTGGAAGGGGAGGACAATTTTCGGGTCTGGACGTTTCTCCAACGTTTTTTTTCATGTTTCGTATAAGTTGTTCATATTTCGTTCTTGTACCACGTTGCCGGAACGCAAAAACGTGTCGTGACATGTTCAAGCGATAACGATGATGATGATGCAATTATTGAAAAGAGGGGAAAGCCTTCCCTCTCCATCTACACGTTTCCAATACAACATTAATAACTGCAAACATCACCATTTAACGAGTGGCTTGACAATCGGCGGGTGCGTGATCACTGTCATTTGACCGGCAAATATCGTGGTCCCGCTCATAATAAATGTAATTTAAATTATAAGAATACGTATGTTATTCCAGTCGTTTTTCACAATTTGAGCGGTTACGACGCGCATTTTATAATAAAAGAAATTTCTACCGCGTTAGAAGGTAAGATCGACCTACTATCGATTAATAAAGAAAAATATATTTTGTTCACTAAACACGTCGCAGCTACCGGTGTAGGAAAATCGGACGAAGTACGAAATTGTATACGATTTCGATTCATCGACTCATATAATTTCCTAAGTGCGAGTCTCGAAAAATTGGCGTTGTTTCTAGGTATTGAACAATTAAACATTACTCGTTCCAAATTTTCCACGTTGTCAAACGAGGATTTCAAACTCCTCACGCGCAAATGCGTTTTTCCGTACGAGTACGTTGATGATGCCGACAAGCTTTTAGAAACGCGTCGATGTAAACGCGATCGCATTTGACTCAGACACCAAATATATATTGGAAGTTGACCTTGCATATGAGAATCAGCTGCACGATCGACACAGTGACTTACCGTTTTGTCCTTCGAGCGATAAGCCTCCAAGGTCAAGACAAAAGAAATTGCTAGCGACAGTGCATGATAAAAAGCGTTACGTCATCCACTACCGCAATCTTCAACAGTGCACGCGTCACGGGCTTCGAATTGTAAAAATACTTCAATTCGCGTACTTCAATTCGCTCAATCCACCTGGCTCCGCGATTATATAGAATTAAACACAGAGTTTCGAACAAACGCGAAAAATGATTTCGAGAAAAATTTATACAAATTAATGAATAATGCAGTTTTCGGTAAAACCATGGAAAATGTACGTAATCACGTTAATATAAAATTAGTAACGCAATGGGAAGGCCGTTACGGGACAGAGGTCATGATCTCTGCTCCGAATTTTCATAGTCGCAGCGTTTTCGCAGAAAATCTGGTTGCCATAGAGATGAGTAAACTCTCGGTAAAATTTAACAAACCAATATATGTCGGTATGTGTATTCTCGACGTTTCGAAAATCTGCCTTTACGAATTTCACTACGATTATATGCTGCCATTGTATAAAAATAAATGTAAGATAGTCTATACAGACACAGACAGCCTCATCTATGTCATTGAGTGTGACGATGTGTACATGGATATGAAACGTGATATCACGAGATACGACACGAGCGATTATCCCGCGGACAACGTATATAATATGCCTCTCGCAAATAAGAAGGTTCCAGGGCTAATGAAAGACGAGAATTGTGGCAAGATTATGACCGAATTTGTAGGGCTAAGAGCAAAAATGTATGTGGTGAGAGTAGAAGGGAAAAAAGATACAAAAAAGGCGAAAGGTGTAAAGAATAGCGTTGTAGAACAAACTATAACGTTTGAAGATTATACGCGTTGCTTGTACGACGGGATAGAAATGACTCGTCAGCAAGCGTGTATACGTTCGAAGCTCCACGATGTACACACAATCAAAGAAAAAAATATTGCTCTCAGCCCGTTCGATGACAAGCGTTACATCTTGCCTGATTTTACTGAAACATTGACTTGGGGACATTGGCGTATACCATCGTAATACATATATTGTAATTAGGTTAATACATTTTGATACTTTTAATATTTTATTTATATCTTTGTAACATTTTGTAATACTATTTGACAGTTAATGCGATGCTTATCCTTATTACTAATTGAAGTTGATTTTGCATTACAATGTTTGTTACAAATATATGCGTGTATTACAAAATATATATGTATATAAATCAAATAACATCTCTTTTATTTATCCACGAATGCGATCCATCGAATCCCAGCCATTTAACGTAGACTTTATTTCCTTTCTTCCTCAAAATTTTCTCGATAAGGAAAACGTCCGGATACTTCGCTTGCCATTGTACGTAGTTCAAGAGCGATGCCAAAAACTGTTCAAGCGACTGATGCAATACTGATCGTTAGCGGCCACTCGTTACGGGTAAGGCCCTTATTTGATATAAATGGTTTTTCGCATATATGCCAGTTCGTCGCGTTTAAAAATACTTCTTTCTGCTGTATAGTTAATTGTTCTATTGGAACATTGGCAGATATTCGGGCTTTCATATCGTACGCAAGATTTTCTAATTCTTTCGCGAACCACGCGACGCAGTCCTTATCGCGGCGAAAACGATACATCGATAACGCGTCGTCGAACGAGCATTTAACATAGTAAGCTATGCTGTATACTTCGTGGTGTTGATACGCGAAACTCGACGTGTTCTCTGTTTCGTTCTCCATCTTCTTCAGTATACACTCCAAATCGGCGTAAATTAAAAATGGTACGCGCTCCTTGTTGTTGTGTGAGTCGAATTCTAGCCATTTCTGGTCCTCTCTCGGTAGTATGATGGCGCAGTCATTTACTTTCTTGCACTCCGTTTCGTGCGACTGCAATTTTTCCTCTAAGTGAAAGTAATGCAGGCAACTGTAATAAAAAAATTTTATTTTTTTACTAAACAATAATTAAATGTGTGAAAATGTTTTTTATATATTACACTTACCGATCGCAAATGAATTTCTTGTTCTTTTTTTTGCTCAGCTGTGAGCTGACCAAGGCGCGACAGGTTCTTAATCCACGCAAAGTGACCGTGGGTGACGTCGTGTATATCTTCCACGTAGAAGAGATTGACGTGTTTCTCTTTCTTATCTTCGGTCAGTCGTAACGGTACAACGTATTCTATCTTTTCTTTTCTGTCCAATTCGGTAGTGTACACATTTACCGATACGTCGTTTAAACGTTCAAATTTTCTAATGTCTTTTACTTTCATTGGAAATTGTATATCGTCAAACTTCAAAACAGTCGAATAATGCGGATAAGATGACACTCGGTTTGCATGATTTTCGGCGGGGTACAGGGCAGCCACCATGGACCACGCGAAGCAAGCATTGTCCTTCGAATGTACATTAATTATTGCACGCTTGTCACTTACCGACAGCGGCAATTCAAAGTAACACCCCGTGTGCATGGGATTAAGCTTGTCGTCAACCATACTATTATGAAACGTCTAACGTACTACACTCGAACGTCAGTAGTACAATGTAGTAGTATGATAGACGTACGATGTACGATAGACGTATGGTAGACGTATGGTAGACGTACAACAGACATATGGTCGATGTACGATAGACGTATGGTAGACGTAAACGTAGACGTATAATAGATGTTTGATATCAGTTTAATAGACCTATGATACACGTTCAATAGTACGATCATGTTATATATTATAGTATAAAGTATTTAATATGCAACGGCCACTTGGTGTGAGATACTGCCATACCTCTTGATAAAACGTATCTCTTGTGTTATCGAAAATTTAAGCTGCATGTGCATGCTAAAATAAAAAATTGCTTAGAGGTGTTTTCATTTTACTATGAGAACAACGAGGTATCAACGTTTCGAAGATAAATCGCGTACATTTTGATTGTAAAAATAAATGGACTCTGCTCGCATCAATCTGTCACTCAGTCAGTCAGTCAGTCAGCCACAATGAACTATGACGAATGCCACGAATACTTCACTCCTTCGAAATGTTATGCGTGTATGCGTTCTCACTGGGCGAGAGAACGCAACCATTTGCTGTCGAGAAATATACAAATAGTACAACCCTCGATCAGGGAGCCACCCCGAGTTGTCGTAATGTGCAGAGTGGCACTACATTTACGACGAGAGTCGCCATTATGGTGGAAATCGGCCGCCCCAGTGTTCTCTGTTTCGTTCTCCATCTTCTTCAGTATACACTCCAAATCGGCGTAAATTACAAATGGTACGCGCTCCTTGTTGTTGTATGAGTCGAAGTCTAGCCATTTCTGGTCTTCTCTCGGTAGTATAATGGCGCAGTCATTTACTTTCTTGCACTCCGTTTCGTGCGACTGCAATTTTTTCTCTAAGTGAAAGTAATGCAGACAACTGTAATAAAAGAAATTTATTTTTTACTAAACAATAATTAAATGTGAAAATGTTTTTTTATGTATTACACTTACCGATCGCAAATGAATTTCTTGTTCTTTTTTTGCTCAGCTGTGAGCTGACCAAGGCGCGACAGGTTCTTAATCCACGCAAAGTGACCGTGGGTGACGTCGTGTTTATCTTCCACGTAGAAGAGATTGACATGTTTCTCCTTCTTATCTTCGGTCAGTCGTAACGGTACAACGTATTCTATCTTTTCTTTTCTGTCCAATTCGGTAGTGTACACATTTACCGATACGTCGTTTAAACGTTCAAATTTTCCAATGTCTTTTATTTTCATTGGAAATTGTATATCGTCAAACTTCAAAACAGTCGAATAATGCGGGTAAGATGACACTCGGTTTGCATGATTTTCGGCGGGGTACAGAGCAGCCACCATGGACCACGCGAAGCAAGCATTGTCCTTCGAATGTACATTAATTATTGCACGCTTGTCACTTACCGACAGCGGCAATTCGAAGTAACACCCCGCGTGCACGGGATTAAGCTTGTCGTCAACCATACTATTATGAAACGTCTAACGTACTACACTCGAACGTCAGTAGTACAATGTAGTAGTATGATAGACGTACGATGTATGATAGACGTATGGTAGACGTACGACAGACGTATGGTAGACGTATGGTAGACGTACGACAGACGTATGGTCGATGTACAATAGACGTATGGCAGACGTAGACGTAGACGTATAATAGTTTGTACGATAGACGTATGGTAGACGTAGACGTAGACGTAGACGTATAAATGTTTGATATCAGTTTAATAGACCTATGATACACGTTCAATAGTACGATCATGTTATATATTATAGTGTAAAGTATTTAATATGCAACGGCCACTTGGTGTGAGATACTGCCATACCTCTTGATAAAACGTATCTCTTGTGTTATCGAAAATTTAAGCTGCATGTGCATGTTAAAATAAAAAATTGCTTAGAGGTGTTCTCATTTTACTATGAGAACAATGAGGTATCAGCGTTTTGAAGATAAATCACGTACATTTTGATTGTAAAAATAAATGGACTCTGCTCGCATCAATTTGTCACTCAGTCAGTCAGTCAGTCTGTCAGCCACAATGAACTGTGACGAATGCCACGAATACCTACGAATCGAAAAACTCGACGTTGTAGGTTTCGTAAATATACAAAAAAAAATAAAAATTGAAAAAGAACGAAAAAAACTACGAGATGAACTGGACTTCTTATGGTGCGAATCAACTTTACATGGATGTTGGTTTTACTACTATTATGGCGAACCGGATATTTTTCATTTAAATAATTTATTTAATGAAAATAACTAAAATTATTTGTATACTTATTAAAAATAAATAAGAAGCAAAATTTATCTAATGAAGACAAATAAAACTATTTGTGTATATTAAAAATAAATAAATAAATAAATAATTTTTACTAACGTTTTAATAAAACCATTTTTATGTATTTCTTTTAAAATAAAAAAAATAAAAAAAATAAATATATTACATTCAAGCAAATTATTATTATTTTCCCTATTCTCTTCCATTCCTGAGAACATCTTAGAAATAAGAACGCGTCCGTCAACCATACTATTATGAAACGTCTAACGTACTACACTCAAACGTCAGTAGTACAATGTAGTAGTATGATAGACGTACGATGTACGATAGACGTATGGTAGACGTAGACATAGACGTATAATAGATCTTTGATATCAGTTTAATAGACGTATGATACACGTTCAATAGTGTGATCATGTTATATATAATAGTATAAAGAATTTAATATGCAACGGTCACTTGGTGTGAGACACTGCCATACCTCTTGATAAAATGTATTTCTTGTGTTATCGAAATCTTATATATTTTTTCATATAATTTTTTATATAATTTTTTAGTCTCTTATTTTTTAATAATTTTTTCAATTTTCTTATAATTTTTAAATATTTAATTATTTGTGTATGTAAAAAATAAAATAAATAATTTTAATAAATAATACGTTAATAAAACCATTTTTATATATTCTTTTTAAAATAAATAAAATGAAAAAAAATATATTACATTCAAACAAATTATTATTATTATTTTCCCTATTCTCTTCCATTCCTGAGAACACCTTAGAAATAAGAACGCGTGCGATTGAGAACATTGGCGTGCAATGTATAAAATAAGCCATGGGAGAGCATGAGCAAGCGAGCGAGGATAAACCGTGCGTGTGGGGGGAAGGAGGATGATGCATCGCCACACCGCATCGCAGCGTCTGATGAGCGCAATATATGGGAGGGAGCGAGAAAGAAAACACATGTGTGCTTCCATCACCTATACTATGATAAGCATTGCGAGGTGGCATCACCTCCTCCCTTCAAGGCGTGGTTAGAATGACAAAATACATGCCGTGAAATGTTCCTCCCGCTCCCCCCACGTGACATCATCACGGTCAGTACGGCAAAGACGCGTGCCGTGAATTTCCCCCTGCCCCCGCACAAATCGAGGTGACAACGCCTTCCCCCTCCAAAACGCAGTTAGCACGGCAAAAAGAACATTGGCGTGCGAGCGAGTAGGCATGTGGCATCACCCCCTCCCTTCAAGGCGTGGTTAGCACGACAAATACATGCCGTGAAATGTTCCTCCCGCTTCCCCCACGTGACATCATCATGGTCAGTACGGCAAAGACGCGTCGTGAAATTTCCCCCCTGCCCCCGCACCCCCCCTCAGATCCCTGAGTTAGAATCCGCCTTGCTTAACTACTGATATCAATCCAATAATTATTTTATAAAACGTTACATCTTTATTAAGTATTTGTTAAGTTTGGTGCCCAAAATTTTTATTTAACCTTACGCGCCCTCCGCATGCATTTATTAATATAATTTTTAATGTGATTGGCCTTTCTAAAATATTACAGAAACAAATTTTGACATATGAAGATACCCTAATAGCACAAGACGTCCTTGGGATGATCCTGAATTTGTCCCGGACAATAATAGGACGGACTTAAGATATTATACCAGGATGAAAATTTCAGGTCTTCCCGAGGAATGTTAAATAAACTAAAGGAATTCTATGTACCGCCTACATTATATTCACTGGACATAGTTTTAAGTCGCTCACACAGCACACTGTATTCAAAGAACGTCTAAATCTTAAATCGATCCTAAGGACGTCCTTTAATCGTCTCTCTGTGTCATATGGCACAAACTAGGAAAACTAAGGGAAAATAGAAAAATTCACGGTTATAATACTTTTCCACATTCCTACATTATCAAATAACTAACTCCTTTAATGTTAAAACTTTTATTTAATAAAAATTTAAATTTGAGCAAAGAAATTTGAGATCAAGGATTTTGTTTCAAACAAAAAAGACCAAGACTGCCTAGAGAGGGTTAATCCAGAATATATATAATATGTAAGTATGTATATAAAGAATATAAGAAAGTTTTTATTATAAATCATACTTAAACTTATAAAATTATTCTAATAAAAAAAAAGTTTGTATTGTATCAGAAAATTAAATATATGTAGGATTTGTTTTTTATTGCTGCATTGGACTGAACTTTTTCTTTTTGCTTTTATCACATTTCAAACATATATCTAAATATTACTTTTAACACAGAATGTGCACTACTTCAGCAATAAATAGGCCTATAATACATACATAATACAGCTACTCTAAATCATAAAGATCAACTTAAAATTATACATTGTTTTTAAATAATTAATCACATATTTAATTTCTTATAAATAAAAATAAAATAGAAAAATTTCTTTGACATATAATAATTAAATGTTAATTTCACAATTTTAAACATATAAAGGTTTAGAGCCGCTGCTCATATGTCATCAAAAATTGGCTGCGTTTAGCGGAAATTGGGTCACCGTGCCATGACACACTTTGACGCCTTTCCAAGAGTTGTGCAATCGTCGGTCCTTAATTGAGTCAGAGAATCGAATCTCTTTAATTCGGAATTGGACCGCGCGTGATCCTTTACTAGCAGGAGGCGTTCAACAAGACAGGTTAATTTGAGGAGAAAATAAAATAAATTTTAATAATTAAATTTTTTTATAAAAACAAGCATAACATATATTTTAAAACTAACGTACATAATGATATAATTATTATATATCAGTAAAAGAGAAAAGAAGATTTTATATTCGTCAATTTGATTTGCCGCATTTATTTATTACCAGAGATGTGTTGGTTTAACGTTAATTTTTCTCATTGAATTGTAAATAAGAGAGATGATTATTTGAGAACGTTACAATTTTGACAGTTCATAATCTAAGCATATAATCTAATCAATATTATTCGATCAAGAGGCGCGGTCGCGTCTCGTGCCAATTCAAAAAAAAAAGTAAGAAGGACCGACGCCTCTTTTACGCGAGTCAGCGAGTTCAAGCATAACGAGATTATCAGATCTCAGCAACGGCTGAACCGATCAAGTTCAAAGTCGTCTCATTCGATAGCTTGGGAAAAATTGCATATATAAAAATGTTTCTATTTTTTCTCTCCGTGCTGTACGAGCGGAGATATCGCGATGCAAATTCTAATCTCTACATTTTTCTGTAAGATACGTCTCCTTGGTCGTCGCCTTCAAGAATTCTCCCTTTCACATTTTCAACACAGTGTGGCGCTCGCTACTACACTATCAGCATCTGTGCGGTCACGTGATGCACCATGTGATGTGCGTCACGTGACCGCGATCATGATTGCGCGTATGACAGGTTTCCTAACCTGTAATCTGAATCGTCAATAATATCTCGGTTTGCGGGGCAAACGACACATTTTTCTGCCGAATTCTTTTGCGTGGTGCAAAAATGCGTTGAATAAGCCTATTATTAATGAATATGTGCAGATAAAAATATATATTTTGCATTAACTAGAGTCAATATTATTATATATTATACTCCTACGAGTGCTACGTATAACATTTTTTGAGTGTCATAAAAAAATATGATTTACAAAGTGCACATGAATATGGTAATGAAACGAGGTTAATTAGTTCGGATGCACCTTATTAAATCTATTTCTATCTTTCTATCTTTCTCCAATGCATATTTACCTTTCTCAGCAAAAATGTAGTTTGCTTTCTCAGGTCTGCCTCTAAGTCATGCTTTTTTAATTCTAGCCTTAATGTAAATGTATATTTTTAATGAATTGACGTTTGAAACAAGAATCAAATAATTGAATAAAGATATAAAAATGATTCCAATGCCTGGTGTACGTGTAATTTTACAAGTTGAGTCTCAGCGGCCTCAACGCTGCGTGTACTTTCTGGTTTCAGAAATTTGTAATTGGATTAATTAATAAGTAAGGTAAGTACATTTTGAATCCTGTTTATTAAAAAAGTTAATAAAGTAAGTATAACTTTTACAATGTATATAGAATTTACTGAAAACTAGTTAAAATAATACATGATATTAAATATGCTCGCTGTGATACAAAAAGAATTATCTTTTATAAGAAAAAATATCTTTTATAAGACGCTCAGAAATATTATTAAATATCAAGTAACAGTGAGATTAACACATATTATTTATTTACAATTAACATTTATTTTGTAACACAGCGAGCATATTTAATATCATGTATTATTTTAACTAGTTTAGTGAACTCAATATATATTGTAAGAGCTACATTTAACTTTGTTAACTTTAATAAACAGGATTCAAAATATACTTACCATACTTATTAATTAATCTAGTTACAAATTCTAAAACTAGAGAGAATACGCAGCGTTGAGACCTCTGAGACTCAACTTGTAAAATTACACATATTTTTATATCTTTATTCAATCATTTGACACTTGTTTCAAACGTCAATTCATTCAAAATATACATTTACATTATGCTAGAGTTAAAAAAGTATTAAATAGATTTAAGGCCAATAAACGAGCAATAACGGTTGTCGTATATAAAATATTTATTCCGTTATGGAGTCAATGGGACGTTTCGGACTTACTTGTCCTTCTTCAGCCGTGTATAAGTTATTTACATAATTTAGAGTCAAGACAAATTAGATTCCTCTGTGTTGAGTATGTGCGGATGTTGCAATCTGTCCGTCATTTTTACCATGATGACATGATGTAGATGTTCCGTAACGCTAAGCCACTGATGAAACAACGTTTCGTAAATGCGTGTCTCTGTGTGCGAATTTTAGTGTCAACCGGTTCCATGATAATAATTAGGACAGACTACAATGGTTAAAATAAATAGTATTATATAAATAATGATAATTTAGATGCATAAATGGTTGTAATAAATCACATTGATAAAACATTGCACGAAGAGCGGAGAAATGAATATAATGAAAAAAACTCACTCAACAGAATGCGGCCGTTAGAGAATATATAATAATACTATGGTGAAAGTAACGAACGCAGGACGGAGCGTGTCTGTTTTGTTCGACTTTAAATCTAAACTGACAATCAAGGAGACGGTGGATCGAGATCAATACGTTACAATGTGTTCTTAAACTTAGCAAACCAATCTGTTCAGTAATTCAAAATAAGACTCATGTAGAAGCTCAGTGTCTGTTTGCAAGTTGAGACCGTTAGTTTGTTCTTTTATGTGTATCATTTCTGAAATAAGTCGTTTGTAATATCTGGGTTCTATATCTAAGATTGTTGCATTATTCCAATCTATTGAGTGATTATGTTGAATGATATGATCTGAAATTACAGAATGCTTCGATGAATCGGATTTTGAGTTACTCATGTGTTCTTTGATTCTCGTGTTTAATTTTCTTTTTGTTTGGCCCACGTAAGAGGCATCGCAGTATTCATTTCTCCGCTCTTCGTGCAGTGTTTTATCAATGTGATTTATTACAACCATTTATGCATCTAAATTATCATTATTTATACTATTTATTTTAACCATTGTAGTCTGTCCTAATTATTATCATGGAACCGGTTGACACTAAAATTCGCACACAGAGACACGCATTTACGAAACGTTGTTTCACCAATAGCTTAGCGTTACGGAACATCTACATCATGTCAACATGGTAAAAATGACGGACAGATTGCAACATCCGCACATACTCAGCACAGAGGAATCTAATTTGTCTTGACTCTAAATTATGTAAATAACTTATACACGGCTGAAGAAGGACAAGTAAGTCCGAAACGTCTCATTGACTCCATAACGGAATAAATATTATATATACGACAACCGTTATTGCTCGTTTATTGGCCTTAAATCTATTTAATTTGTATATAATACGAGCGTAAAAAATTTATTTAATTAAAAAAGTATGACTTAGAGGTAGACCTGAGAAAAAGCAAACCACATTTTTCCTTGGAAAAATATGCATTGGAGAAAGATAGAAAGATAAAAATAAAGTTAATAAGGCTCATGCAATCTAATTAGTTATGTTTCATTATCATATTCATATGCACTTTGTCAATCATATCTTATGACACTTGAAAAATTTTATACGTAGCATTCGTAGGAGTATATTATAATATTGACTCTAGTTAATGACAAATATATATTTTTAACTGCATATATTTATTAATAATACACTTATTCAACACGTTTTTGTACGAGATAAACGAATTCGGCCGAAAAAAGTGCATAATATATAATCTTGTTTATACAAGAGACATATTATTTATTGTGGATGGAAGTTGAGGTTAATTATATTCACGCAAGCAGTTTTTGATTTGCTTGGTGTATATATATAGTGTGTGTGTGTGTGTGTGTGTGTGTGTACACACACACACACACACACATTATAATCTTACTTGTAAGTTGAAATCATGACATCACAAAAAATAAATATATTGCTTAACACTACAAAAACGCGTGATATCAGTACAAAATTACCTTTTCAAAAAAAAAGGTAAAAAAAAGGTGCCAATTTATGTGTGTGCGCGCGCACCTTATCTATAATTTTTTTTTTTTTAAACTCAAGTGGTACTATTTTTTAATTCAACCTAAATGTATTTTTTCCAAAAAATGTGTGAAATCTTTAAATTGCGCCAATTATGAAGAGAATATATTGCTGTTTGAAATAACTGTTGTACTACTTTTAACGAATAAAATGCAAGTGATAGTATATTTATTTTTTAAGTAAAACCCAAGTAGCGGTATCTTTAATTCCTTTTTAAATAAAATTCAAGTGATACTGTCTGTGTATTTTTATTGAAACATTTTTCTGTTCTAACCTAAGTGGATGTACTTAATTTAAAAAAGTTTCAATGAAATATGTAACATTTAATCTCAAAGAATTAAACAGAAATGAGAATGTTTTATTAAAATAAAAAATTTTTAAGCTACAAAAATTGGCGCTGCTGTTTTACAACATTTTATTTAGATTATAGTTAGACATTTAGTGCATCACGTGATCGTATAGATGCTGATAGTGTAGTAGCGAGCGCCACACTGTGTCGAAAATGTGAAAGGGAGAATTCCTGAGGACGACGACCAAGGAGACGTATCTTACAGAAAAATGTAGAGATTAGAATTTGCATCGCGATATCTCCGCTTGTACGGCACGGAGAGAAAAAATAAAAACACTTTTATATATGCAATTTTTCCCAAGCTATCGAATGAGACGACTTTGAACTTGATCGGTTCAGCCGTTGCTGAGATCTGATAATCTCGTTATGTTTGAACTCGCTGACTCGCGTAAAAGAGGCGTCGGTCTTTCTCGGTTTTTTTTTTTTTAATTGACACGAGACGCGACCGCGCCTCTTGATTATGAAACATGTTTGAGGGCGATTTGACCAGATTATAATTAATTCGATATATCAGGAAAAGACGAGATATTAACTTCTGTGATTATTCTTTAGTAATCGATTTTTGGTTAATAAAAAGGGGGGGGGGTGAAGAAAAAAAACGAAAGAATGAATAGTTACTATCTTTCGTGTAGCGGGGAAACCTTGTCCACTAAAATAAATATTAGCAATGAGAAACCATTTCTCTCTGGTTGTTTGGATGAAACAGTATAATTAAAATTTTAAGGTTTACCCGAGAAGGGAAAAGAGTGGGAAAAATTCGTTTGAATCGGATCGAAATAATTCAATCTAATCCGAAAAAGAGAAGAGGTAAAAAAGGAACTCTTTAGAATTGAATTGAATAAATTCAATTCAATCCGGATAGAAAGAGAAATAGAAACAGAAACTTTTAGGTATCGAATTGAAATAAATTCAACTCAATCCAGATAAGAAGAGAAATTGAAATAAAAATTCTTAAGAATCGAACTGAAATAAATTCAACTCAATCAATATAAGAGGAGAAATTAAAATAGAAATTCTTGAGAATCGAATTGAAATAAATTCAACTCAATCCAGATAAGAGGAGAGATAAAAATAGTAACTTCTTAGAATCAAATTGAAATATTATAAATTCAATTCAATCTGGATAAGAGGAGAAATGGAAGTAGAAACTCTTAAGAATCGAATTGAAATATTATAAATTTAATTCAATCTGGATAAGAGGAGAAATGGAAGTAAAAACTCTTAAGAATCAAATTGAAATATTATAAATTCAATTCAATCCGGATAAGAGGAGAAATGGAAGTAGAAATTCTTAAGAATCGAATTGAAATACTATAAATTTAATTCAATCCGGATAAGAGAAAGAATAAAGAAAGAAAATAGTAAAGGGAGTGGACTGAGGGGAGAGAGTACTAATTCTTAATACTTATAAATGTACTAATATATGAAAGAAAAATCTTCGCGAGAGAGAAAAAATAGGTGCTTATATAAAAGGGTAAATGAAGAGAAGAAGCGAAATGTAGACTTACTGTTTGATGGTAGTGATCAATGAGTTGCTGGTTGCCCATCGTGTGGAGGATGTCTAGTTCCATGATACTTGCGAGAAGAGGTTACTTGTAAACATTTCTACTAAATATCTTGGCACTGAGCACTGACAGAACTTGTTGCCAACCAAATAACTGACAACGAGTGTTAATGAAGATCTGATCGCACAGACTCAAGCATGTAAGATGCCACGGACTGTGCGACGGACTAGAGTTGATGAGATGGAAGGAAAGAATAAATCCGAGCATCACAGACTCGAGCATACAAGATGCCACGGACTGTACGACGGATGAAATGAAATGAAAGAACGACCCTCCTGCTTAGGAAGGCTGCTTATTTATACTAGTTTACTTCCAATGATTCTTGGGGCCGTGCGCACCGATTTTATTTATTGTAACGTCTACGCACTCTTCTACGAGTTTCTGTTTAATAATGCTCTTTGTCTCTAACGTTTCGCCGACCGGATACGCGTCAGGCGTCAAAGAACGCCGTCTACTTAAGTAGGTTTCTCGGTAAAAACGCAGGTAATTCATTAGCGAACTGCGGGAAATGATAATTTTTAAAGCGATTTATTGTGGTGTGGTTGTTGAGTTTCTGGGAGCCGAAAGGGCTGCGTAATCGTTTATCGACTTCCTGGCTCTAGCGTTTGTTGGGGGAGCTTATGCGTATCTTTTTGTCAAACAACGGTGTATCTGGTCAAAAGAAATGAATTGTTACTACGCAGGACGTAACAGTTTTTAAAATGTTTTTTTTAATAAAAATTTTTTTATACTTAATTTAATTATTGTATTATATTGACATATTTTCTAGTTGCATTCTTAAACAAATAATAACAGAAAATTCTCCATGATAAATTTCAGACTCAAACACCTTTTTTATAAAGATGACACCTGCGTTGAGAATAAACGTGTGAGAAGATTGTTTATGATCCCTTATATTGAGTCGGTATCAAAGAAATTTTCGTTTTTCTCATGTAAGTTTGACTGCAGTGTTGCGTTCACAATCCCTTCTAAACTGAATAAATTTATAACTACTGACAAAGACTATATAGAGCGTCTTTCTTCTAATGACGTAGTCTATAAAATTAATTGTACGGACTGCGATTCTTCTTACGTGGGACAGACGAAACGCCAATTAAAAACAAGAGTCAACAAACATGACAAAGCAGATGTCAGAAAAGCCAGTTCTCCTTCAGTTATTTCGTTACATCGCATTGGAGAAAATCATGAATTTGATTGGGAAAACGTGGAAATTTTAGACAAAGAGCCATCTTATGTTAAAAGATCTATACCCGAGATGTTACACATCAAAAATCAATTGCATGGACCCAATAAACAAAGCGATGCCAAACTTCTCTCGGATAAGTATTTTCCTATCCTCAATCGTATTCCCCCTTCTTAGGTTTGTCACCCCTTTTCCTTCTATTCCTTTTGTACAGGCCATCGAAGCTATCTCGTTTTGGTCCTTATTATTTGTATCTATTCTCAGCGAGATGTAACATCCCATCTCAAGGCTGTGACACGAGTTTTGGTGCTTAGAGGTATTTTGTATATAATTTTGGCTTTGATTTATTTCCTTTTTCCTTTTTTTAAGTTTGTATAATTTTTATAATGCGTTTTTTTTACAATTTTATATCTTATGACTTGTACAGCTTTCATATTTATTTTTATTTATTTTTTGTTTATTTCTTTTTAACTTGTGACGTAACGCTTCGTAGCGCCGTTCCGGAGAGCGATAAGGCCGTGGAGGGTACCCTGGGTTGCGCTTCTCTCTCCCCGGGAGGGAGAAGGGAAAGCGAATGCCCCGTTTTAGAGTACCGCGCCTTACCGTTCTTTATTTTCGCGTAATCTTTTTTTTATGTGTAATTTGAGTAATTAGCGAGAACGCTAGGGTGTGAGAACATTAGAACAAGCCCGAGCGGACGGCATCATTAACTAACTTTGTGATCGCGGCGACCGTCCGGAAGAAGACATCGAGCCGAGAAGCCGAGGAAGCGGCAAGAGCCGCGCTGACGCCGATACCACGCCGGAAAGCTAAATCGTGGTTCCGCATACATTTTTTCGCTTATATTACCGAACGCTCCAAATGCTAAAGTAGTCTTTGATTTCAGCAAAGCCTACCAAAGTAGCCGTCCATCGAGCCAGCGGACTGCAGACCGCTGAGCCGTCCTCCCGGAGAAATGATGGCAAAGGCCTGGCCAGCCTGCAACCACAAGAGGGAACGGCACATAAATTGGAGTGGCGACAACGAGAAGATTTCGAGATCTTAGCCCGCCGGCCCGCCGATAGATGAATGGCGCGCCCTGTGACAGCGTGGCAACGGCGCGGAGTAGCGAGGGAGAGCAAGACGCTAGACTCGCAAATACCGGAGCATTAGAAGAGGACAAACTACCGATTGCCCAATGACAGCCGATTACCGCTAGGGGCGCAAAGGACACACAATGGGGCAGTAAGCCTATCACCGATGAAAATCGGCGCAAAAAGGCAAGAATCATGACGTCACGCGGAAATTTGGCGAGCCGGAAAGCGCGGATCGGCTCATCACTGTCGTGCGTACCGTCACAAGGAGAGGTTTCGCCCAGAGAAAGTCCCCAGGGAGAGGTTTCGCCCAGAGAAAATCCCGCAGAAGACGACCACCTGCCGGAATTTTGTAAGCTGCCGCTCCGGTAACCTTAGATTTAAGAAACCGGGTGAGGGTCGATCTCCGTTATCGCGAATAATTAGTACCGCATACCGTAAATGAGATCCCGCGATTCCGAATTACCGTCGCAGTAGCGAAGTTTCTAGAGAGATCGACTGCAGCCCGGATTCTGTCTTAAGTCCCTCTCGGAAATACGCGCGCACCGACAGCCACCCGTGCCGTTTAGATTTAAGAAATATTTCTATATGATACGTTTTGCATACTCTGTATTGTATGTTTGAGTCGTGAGAGGTTTCCGTACCGTATCGCGTTAATTTTCCAAGAGAATCTTTATACCGAGGGAGTATTCGTAAACTTGCTCGTGATCGGGTCGGTTATCGAGAAGAGTCTCAGACCGATTACAGGAAGTCGCATAAATAACTCGGTGCGTGGAATTTGCGCGGACCGATCTTTGCGAGACTCGAGTCGATCGGTCTCTGCGGGAGTCATCCCTTATGAAATTACCGCGAGTACACCGGCTACCGGGATGCCGGAGATTTAATTGTCGTGTTTGTTAGTCGTCGATCGCGCTCCGTCGCGGAGGAGCCGTACGTCCGTGCGAAAACCGTATAAAATTGTAAGTTATTCGGGTGCAAGATAATTATCGTCCGTACCGCATACCGTAAATGAGATCCCGTTTGCGTTACGAGTGTTAATGTGTCGTGAATTTCGTATCCCGTTCGCCGTAAAGCATTGTCCGTCTTCGTCGTTTTCTCTTGCCTTTTAGCATTTCCGATCGTGCCAGTTATACTCCCGTCGATTGTACACACCGCCTTTTATCTCTGTTTTTTCTTCCGACTTGCTACTATTTCTTCCGCCTATTGCCCATTGTAAAACTGTAAAGCGACCGTCTGATTCTCACTGTACAGTATTGTCACATGAACCGTGTCTGTCACCATAGGAAATATATTGTTATTAATTATCCAACGTAGTTGTAGCGTTGTGATTGCGTTTTCCTCCCCCTTCCTTCCCGTAAAATTAAGGACCGCGCCTCTCTGCCATATGCTGAGTGAGCCGCGAGCAGCGATATTGCGTCGTGATTTTGTCTTTTAAGATTCCGAGTGGCGCGAAGAATCGCGCCTGGCGCCCAATTAAGAATTACATTCTTATTAATGTTGCTTCCCGTCCCGAATTGTACGTGCCCTCCTGCGTTTGGCGAACGCAGGAAAAGTGCGTTACAAACTATTTAATTTGTATTGTTGTCTGTTACAAGTTTTAAAGTAAACATTTTAATATCATTTTCTTATTTATTTATTTATTTATTTGTTAGCAACCAATCTATGTGGTTTTACGAAACTCTTGTCTCTGCACACACTCTGTGAGGTCGTTTATAATGTTATTATGCTAAGACGTTGAAATAAGATGTACACCGCAGTTTTGCACAATCTCTACTTATTTGGTAACTTGTTTTTTATTTTTGATCTTTATTTGTTTATTTCGATAAATTCGTATCTTAATTGGTGCGATTAGTTTGTTGTTTTATAGACTTGTAATATCTGAAAAAGACCGTCATTAAAGGTCGAAACGTTTGCTTGACATTGGAGTTATGCGTTGATTTATTTATTTGCGTTTGACATCTTGCGTGGCTCTTGAGCTCATTAATCTCTAATTTTAATTTATTTATAAGAGCCTTAACCTTTGTTTTATTTTGTTTAATAACGGAAAAGTTGTTCCAGATGCTAATCCACATTTGTAAAAATCTGTAAAAAAACTATAATTTTATATATATTTATATAAATAATATGGTTTAATTATACATTGTTCATCTTTTCGATAATATATACTATATATATCTATCAGTTATATACACATATTAGCATAAACTGTTCACAGATCATCATGAGGGATCCAGTTCGCAGCGATCACGGAAGTCAAGCAACGTTCACCGGAGTCGCGACTTGGATAGGTAACCGTTTAGAAATTTCCGAGAAAAAATTTCCGATTTCTTTTTTACAAAAAATGTTTTTCTAAAATGTTATTAAAATATTGTTTTACTCAATTGGAATTATGTGGTGTAATAATATAATATATTTATGCGGATATTTCTTAAATATCTTAAAATAGTCCTGAAATGCGTATGTATATCCCGAGGATTGCGAATAGAAATCTTTAGGACTCCCGATGGGAGTCCACAAGATGTCCATAGGCAAGAATAAGGCGCTTATTTGCTAGTCCACGGGACAGAATGTTTTGGGACTATAACAGGTAGTCCCCAGGATATCTTACTCGTCTCGACAGGTCGTCCTTAGGACGTCCCGTGGACGTCCTTGTGCTATTAGGGATGTTACTCTGTTACGTGTGCTGTGCATCAAATGAAATCAAACTATTCACTGCTTTCTGTAGATAATATATAACAGAAGCAACAAGTTAAAAAAAATGCCTACGTGAATATAACTAAATTTCAAAAATCAATTTCTCACAAATGTAAAATGAAAAGAATGGAAGTCCTTGTAACAACAAATCTTTGACTCCTTCCATAAGAAATAATGTTTCTTGTATAGACAAGGTCATATATTACACTCTTAAGAGTGATGTGCATCAAATTTTTCAAGTTTATAACATATAATTGACAAAGTGCGACATGAATATAATAACAAAATAAAACTAATTAGATCGAATGCGCATTATTAAATCTGTTTTTGTCTTCCTACCTTCTTTCAATGCCTATCTCCCTTTTTACATTGAAAAATGTGATTCGCTTTTTCACATCTGTCTCCAAGTCATAATTTTTTAACTCTGGCGTTAATGTAAATGTATATTTTGAATAAACTAATGTTTGAAACAATTATCAAATGATTGAATGACAATATACAAATGATTCTGATGCCTGTAGTACGTTTACTTTTACAAGTTGAGTCTTAGTTTTGAATCCTGTTTATTAAAATTAATAAAGGTAATTATAACTTTTACAATGTATATAGAGTTCATGCACTGAATTAGTTAAAATTATACATGATATTAACTATGCTTATTTCGTTAAATTAAAAAATAAATTATCTCTTATAAGAGAGAATATCTTTTATAAAAAAACTCAGAAACATTATTAAATATCAGATAACAGCGAGATTAACACACATTTTATTCAATTATAATTAATGTTCATTTTGTAACATAGCGAGTACATACAATATCAGGTATTATTTTAACTAGTTTAGTGAACTTTATATACATTGTAAAAGTTATACTTAACTTTATTATTTTTAATAAACAAGATTCAAAAAGTATTTATCTTACTTATTAATTCATCCAGTTACAAATTTCTGATATCAGAGACAATACGCAGCGTTGAAGCCTCTAAAATTCAACTTGTAAAATTAAACGAATAATAAGCATTAGAATTATTCTTCATTCAATCACTTGATACTTATTTCAAACGTCAATTCATTCAAAATATTCATTACAGTAACGCTAGAGTTAAAAAATTATAATTTGGAGACAGATTTAAGAAAGTGCACATTTTCCCACCAGAAAAGTGAAATACGCATTAGAGGTAGGTAGGAAGACAAAAATAAACTTAATAATACACATACATATATATATATATATATATATATATATATATATATATACACCAAGCAAATCAAAAACTGCTTACGTGAATATAATTAACCTCAACTCCCATCCACAATAAATAATATATCTCTTGTATAGACAAGATTATATATTATGCACTTTTTTCAGCCGAATTCGTTTGTCTCGTACAAAAACGTGTTGAATAAGTGTATTAATAAATATATGCAGTTAAAAATATATATTTTGCATTAACTAGAGTCAATATTATATTATACTCCTACGAATGCTACGTATAAAATTTTTCAAGTGTCATAAGATATGATTGACAAAGTGCATATGAATATGATAATGAAACATAGCTAATTAGATTGCATGAGCCTTATTAAATTTATTTTTATCTTTCTATCTTTCTCCAATGCATATTTTTTCCACCAAAAATGTGGTTTGCTTTTTCTCAGGTCTACCTCTAAGTCATACTTTTTTAACTCTAGCATAATGTAAATGTATATTTTGAATGAATTGATGTTTGAAACAAGTGTCAAATGATTGAATAATGATATAAAAATATGTGTAATTTTACAAGTTGAGTCTCAGAGGTCTCAACGCTGCGTATTCTCTCTGGTTTTAGAAATTTGTAACTAGATTAATTAATAAGTATGGTAAGTAGATTTTGAATCCTGTTTATTAAAGTTAATAAAGTTAAGTGTAGCTCTTACAATATATATATTGAGTTCACTAAACTAGTTAAAATAATACATGATATTAAATATGCTCGCTGTGTTACAAAATAAATGTTAATTGTAAATAAATAATATGTGTTAATCTCGCTGTTACCTGATATTTAATAATATTTCTGAGCGTCTTATAAAAGATATTTTTTCTTATAAAAGATAATTCATTTTGTAACACAGCGAGCATATTTAATATCATGTATTATTTTAACTAGTTTTTAGTAAACTCTATATACATTGTAAAAGTTACACTTACTTTATTAACTTTTTTAATAAACAGGATTCAAAATGTACTTACCTTACTTATTAATTAATCCAAAAGTTGAGGCCTCTAAGACTCAACTTGTAAAATTACACGTACACCAGGCATTGGAATCATTTTTATATCTTTATTCAATTATTTGATACTTGTTTCAAACGTCAATTCATTAAAAATATACATTTACATTAAGGCTAGAATTAAAAAAGCATGACTTAGAGACAGACCCGAGAAAGCAAACTACATTTTTGTTGAGAAAAGTAAATATGCATTGGAGAAAGATAGCAAGATAAAAATAGATTTAATAAGGTGCATCCGATCTAATTAACCTCGTTTCATTACCATATTCATGTGCACTTTGTAAATCATATCTTCTTATGACACTCGAAAAATTTTATACGTATCACTCGTAGGAGTATAATATATAATAATATTGACTCTAGTTACTGCAAAATATATATTTTTAAGTGCACATATTCATTAATAATAGGCTTATTCAACGTATTTTTGCACCACGCGAAAGAATTCGGCAGAAAAATGTGTCGTTTGCCCCGCAAACCGAGATATTATTGACGATTCAGGTTACAGGTTAGGAAACCTGTCATACGCGTAATCATGATCGCGGTCACGTGATGCACATCACATGGTGCATCACGTGACCGCATAGATGCTGATAGTGTAGAGTCCCTAGAAGTAGAGAGTCTGGACATCTGTTCCTAAAATGTCGGTGATGATTATGTCAGGGTATGTACGTGAGCTTTATGTGTATGTATGTTTATTGTTGTGTGCACTCGAACGTGTTGTATGCTGTAATCACATTGGCTAAAGAGGATTAAATAGGGATCCGTATTGGTGCTGCCATTTTAGGTGCACAATCACGTGTATCCAATCACGTGGAACCCCGAGATGTCCAGACTCTCTACTTCTAGGGACTCTACTGATAGTGTAGTAGCGAGCGCCACACTGTGTTGAAAATGTGAAAGGGAGAATTCCTGAAGGCGACGACCAAGGAGACGTATCTTACAGAAAAATGTAGAGATTAGAATTTGCATCGCGATATCTCCGCTTGTACGGCACGGAGAGAAAAAATAAAAACACTTTTATATATGCAATTTTTCCCAAGCTATCGAATGAGACGACTTTGAACTTGATCGGTTCAGCCGTTGCTGAGATCTAATAATCTCGTTATGCTTGAACTCGCTGACTCGTGTAAAAGAGGCTTCGGTCTTTCTCGCTTTTTTTTTGAATTGGCACGAGACCGCGCCTCTTGATACTTATAAGTATTTTATTCATTGTCAGTAATGTATCACTGAAAAATAGTGAATATTCACTGATGACACAGTTATAAGTATAGCAGTGTAAATCAATAAATTTCACTGATTCAGTTTTAGAAAGTAGGTAATGCAAAGGGCTGCTTTTCAAAATTTACTGTTAGTACTGAAAATCTGTACACGCACCGGCATAAATAGTGTCTCTCCGCGCTGACGCTCGGCTGCCGCACACACGCGAGCTACGCGAGGCGCGCACGCACGTGTTTCGCGGCAGCGCGGCGGCGGTCGCGGTGCTGGCAGAAAGTAGTGGAGATGGGGGGGCGTTCGATACTGCATCTTCCTCGCTTGACGCTGGATCGAGAGATAAGACACGGAATCGAGGCGCTTGAGAAACTGACAGAAATGGTATCCCTTGCGTCTATACGGCCGGTATACCGCGGTTCGTCGCGCGCTGTTGTAATTGCATAAAGAAATTTACTCGGATACGAATATTCGTTTGAAAAATAATGTTAATAGAATTACGATTTTTAATAATAAATTAAAATTATGTCATCACGGCAATACTGCACTTACACGAAAAGAAAAATTTTCTTTATCTAAGCAAATTATGTCTGTTTAAGATCATAAATTCTTCCAAAAAGATTTTATATTGTTGCTTATATATGAAACAATGAATTGTTGAGTTGACATTTAATTTTTTTCTGCACAGTAACAAATTAAAATTATGTCATCACGGCAATATATTTTAGCTTCTATTTGTGGGACTATTACTTTACATTGAGACATAATTTTAATTAATTAATAAATGTAAATCTCTTTAATTACTTATTAAAATAATCTGTATTAGAAAATAATTTTAATTCGATTAATTTATAGATATGTTAAAATTATCGGGCAAGCCAGTTTACTTTGTAATTGAGGTAAAACAATACTCGGAGAAGTGACAACCTTCTCCATATTTTGACGTTACAAATTACTGTACGAAATTTAAGAAAAATTAGAATCAGACGTTCATTCGGGTCCTCTCTCAGAGTATTAGTTTGTTGATACTTTATTTATTTAAAGCAAAAAGAAAAAAATTATTTTAAATTATTATTTTTTATTTTATCATATTTTATTTTTTAGTTTATTTTTATATGTAAAATATTATTTAATGTGATTGTCATACTACAATAGTTTATTACATTGCTAAATATATTATATGTTATTAAATAATTAAAGAAAAATTTAATGTAAAAAGTTAACAAAATTTGAAACTTTATTATTCTGTACTGTTTATGTCACACATACACTGTACACGTTTTAATGTGTGCGATGTTCTAAACCAACATGGCACCGACCCCACCGCGAACGTACCTCACCTCTGTAGGTTATGCACCATCTCTCTATTCCTAAGTCCGTGCATCGGACCGTGTGCTCACAAATATTTGCAGACAAAAATCTTTCATATTAGACTTCTAAGCCAAATTTCGGAAATTCTACATTGTTCTTGCAAATAATCAACAAGTCTTAGTACACTCGATTTGTAGGAAAAGACCGTCAAATATTTGTATGAAGTGAATATTGATACCCGTTGACAGCTCGAGATGCCACGTTGGACTAAAATTAGGTGATAAAGATATAAATTAACGTTTTCGGCGTAAAGGGTATTACTAGGACGTACATTAATGTCCATACTTTAATTGACGAGAAGGATTTTGAAATCTGTAAATGCAATTAGAAGAATTTTGTCTGGAAAAATTAATCGTGTTTAGTCGGTAAAAAAGGACCATGTTAAAACAAAAATCGTCTTATTTGAATAAAATCGTCTTAATAGTAGTATATTTCATAATCATGATTTAAGAGGAAATATCCACCTCAACGCCTAAAAATAAAGAGTAATTTTGGGAATTTTTTGTAGCGAAATAATAAAAAATATGGAAATTTGGTTTGAAGATCTTTAATATAAGTATCTTAAGCTACACAAATAATTTTTTTAATTTTTTTTTCGTCAAGATGGCGGCGGTGGAGGTCTGCGAGTAACACTGTTTTTTTTTAGATAGGCCTCCGCGGCTTGCAGCAGAAGTACTGTACAATTTCACTAAGGACAAAAAGCAAAATATTTTTATAATTTGCATTAAATTTGCTAGAGAAGTACATAGGCATATGTTAAAATATTGATATTTGTAAAAATGGTGAACATTTAAAAATAAACTTTTATTTTGACCAAAAAATTCAATGAAAAAGTATTTATAATAAAAAAAGTTAACCGATCGTAAAAATCTTATGTACTTCTCTAGAGAATTTAGTTTTATAGCTACTGTAAAAATTTTAATTAAATTGGATAAAATTTGTTAAAGTTATGCTGCAAGCTAATTTAAAACGTGATTTCGAGAAAAACGCGATTAAAGATTTGAGTAACATTATTTCGTATTTAACTATAAAAATGTTTAACTTACATTTAATCTGCGATGCCTGCACCATATAACTGTCCTTCTATAAGGATATTTTCTTCTTGTTCCTCTTTTCTGAAGGATATGTAGGCTTTACAAGCGTCCTTAGCGGCATCTGTAAGTGAGCGTTCGGCAGCCTTGACGCGGCGCGCGTCAGCCTCGACGCAGAAATTGTAACAATTGTAGCCGATAGTCAGTTGTAACACCTGCATAATGTCCATTATAACTAATAGTCCATTATTGAAAACGCAAATTGCAATATTTGCGGCGATTTCTACTATTTTTTGGCCACTTGACGTTTTTGAAGCAATCGATCACACAATCGAATTGATGCTCTCGTTGTTGTTCTGCGTAAAGCCTCCTAGCAACGATTGATTAAGTCATCCTTGCTCAAATTTGTATATATAGGTTTAATAGCATCAAAAATTTTCTGTGAGGCGTTTTATGTTGGTATTCATGTAAAATATCAAAGGCCTTTGCTCTCTGCCATGAACACCACGAATCTGCACCGTCCGGGCACTTATCGTGTTGTGACATTTCATCCGTCGAAAGTTTATGAAAAAGAGTTGCCCAAATTTATTCCGCATTTTTTCAATAGAATCTGGATTTCGACGAATAGCCAAGCCGTAATACATAGAGAGTTCGTCGATTAATTTGTTTATTAGGTTGCCTTGTTCGCTAAGATGTTTTGTTTTCTTTAAATTGCGGAGCCAAGTGCCCATACGCTTCTACACATGGTCGATGCACTTTTTTTTACAAATTGTAATGTCTTTATAAGGTTCAGCATCTATAATTCCTTTGAAAGTTTTGCTGTCTCCATCACCAATGTAATTTATAATTTAACATTATAAAGATCTTTGGAACGTGAAAACATCTCGACCACCGCATCTATTGCTATTTTTTCAGATGACCTCTTATGATTTGCTTGGCACTGCTCCGAATGCGACTCTGTCCATTCTTTGTATTCTATAGTACTTTCTTTTTTTTCCGTATAAATATTCCGTAATATTCGCAGGCCTTACAGTATTTTGATTTAACAAGAATATCAACAACTTTGCCAGTGGACTACCCGATGAGCGTAACTAATCCGTAACTAAAGCGACGAAAATCCTCGCTTTCTCCATGTTCTATCGCCAGACACGGTAATTCCATTTGTTTGTCCTTTTTCTATAGATATTTTCTTCTCGTTTTCAGCTGCTTTTTTAATACATTTTACACGAACAGCTTGTTGTTGTGACAAGAATATTATTAATAATTATATCATAAGTTGTTTGTAAAATCGGTTGTGGAAGATCCATAAACGCGCACAATTTTTTAATACTATTGATGCCAATTCCCAATAAACGCATCGCAAATATTATTCGGCGGTTAACATCGTATACTGTGTTATTAATTAGGGGACAACTGTTTATGTAAACTTTTGCGCACTTTTCACAAGTAATTATAAGTTTAAATCTTAAACCACGCTTACTCGCTTCTGTAAATTTCACATTTGTCCCGCATTGTTTACACACTAGAATTTCATAAAGAGCAGAAAAAATTGAAACAAAATTGATCAATTGATATCCAAATAATTCAATCACTTCAATGTTATGATCGTCTTTAGACAGCTTCAGTTTCTTTGCCGCTGTACTGACACTCTCAGATTCTCCTTCCATAACGTATCGATTTAGCGGTCGCCTATTTGAGATATTGCTTCTTTTCAAAGACCAAGTTCTCCTCTTGAAACCTTTCTTTGATAAATACACTTTATCACTTATGATAACAATAATTTCTGTCACAAAACTTTGACAATTGTAACAGCAACAACGGACGATATTTGAGAGCGTCCTAGGAGAGCGTCGTTTCAATAATTATATTGACCGTTATATTCAAATTATTTCAGGTCGAAAACTAACCTAACCTTACTATCACTAATACCATCTATGAATAACATACTGAAACTCATTATTCTTCAGTGCAATTAAAATAATGAATTTTTAGAGCGCAAAAGACTTGAATTGCTGTGCGCTATTCCGATGCGTTTAGATGGCATCACGCCTTGCTTTAAAAAATCACTTCAAAAAATTTTTTCGCGTATAAAACTAATTGCACCTTATTTTTAAAGTTCTAAAACATCATTTAAAACAAAAAAAATTTCGATTTTTTGAAAATTTTGAGGTGGATATTCTCCCTTAAGCCGCGCGCTGCGGTATGCACGCGCCTTTAAGGCTACGAGGTGTGATCAAAAAGTAAGGTGACTTTTCATTTTTATAAAAAAATATTCATTTATTCATCCAAAATTATGTTATCCCCTACAAAATAATCCCCCTCTGATACAATGCATTTGTGCCAGCGCTTTTTCCATTCGTCAAAACATTTCTGAAATACACTTTTGGGTATTGCTTTGAGCTCCTCCAGCGATGCAGCTTTAATCTCCTCAATCGTCGCAAATCTTCGTCCTTTCATAGGCCTTTTCAATTTTGGGAAGAGGAAAAAGTCGCAAGGGGCCAAGTCTGGTGAATACGGTGGCTAAGGCATGATGATAGTATTGTTTTTGGCCAAAAAAGTACTCACTAGTAACGACGAATTTCGCAGACACACGTGTCATACCCAAAACATCCGTTAATATTGATTGGCATGAGCCAAACGAAATGTTAAGATCATCAGCTATTTCTCTAATCGTGATTCGACGATTTTTCAACACAATTTCTTTCACTTCCTGAACATTTTCGTCGGTTTTTGACATGCTGGGGCGTCCAGAGCGAGGTTCATCGTTAACATTTTCTCGGCCCTCTTGGAATAACTTATTTATAAACATTTCTTTGCTCAAAGTTGACTTACCGTACACCACTGTCAACATTTCAAGAGTTTTTGAACACTTAATACCATTTTTTACACAAAAATTAATACAAACTCTTTGCTCCATTATTTTTAACAGCAAAAAATCGCCGAGCACGCAAACACGAGTCTAACCTTTATGCCTCTCACATAAAAACAACACATGCTATATAGTCTGTAACAAAACGCCCCTCCACCTCGCGCGCACTGCCACTCCGCTCCGTCCACCCGAGCAAAACACCGGCAGAACGCCACGTGCGCGCACAGGGCTAACCTGTCGTTGCGATCACGCAGCAGCACGCGCGCCGCCCGTGGCGTTCGGCAACGCTCCCACTCCGGACCAGCCGACCGAACGCACGGATTGGTCCGCCCAACCGTGCGTTCGGATATATAAGCCGGCAGTGGGAACGCCGAGTCAGATCTTCCCGGTCCGCCGAATCCGACAGGTCGAGTATCCTCGACCGCACTCCGACTCCCAAGAGGACGAGAATACTCGCCTCATCCTGACTCCCCTCGACGAGCATCCTCGTCGTTCCGGCTAGCCGAGTATCCTCGGCTAATCCTGTCCTACCGAATACCGTACACAGCCAATCACGGCGAGCATCCTCGCCGTGCTCCGTAGCCGAGTATCCTCGGCGAATCACCGCCCACGACGAGCATCCTCGTCGAGTCCGCAGGCTGGGTATCCCTAGCCAATCCCATCCGTCCTCTCCCTCAGGGAAGAGTCTCTCGTAACCTAAAGCCTCGTCAGGGCATCCGCGTCCTGACGAGAACTTCACCTCTTTTTGCACGAGGCGGCTCGGGCGAGACGCGGAATCGTCGCCGTCGCTCCGATCCCGCGTTCCGCGGCTCCCCGACCACCCCGGACACCGAGTCCGTTTCAAACCACGCGATTTAATTTAAGTTAGAGTTACATGTATTCTTATGATTTCGTAGTTCTAGTACTTCCGTTCTTATTTTGTCTCATTATAAGTTAGAATTATCTTTTGTCACTTTGCCGATTCATCTGTACTCTCGCGGTTAGTAATTTCTTGTCTCGAACTTCAGTCTTGGCTCTCGCCTAGCGCGCTCGTTAGCCCATACGTCACCGCGCGCTCATCGTTACCACCGCTCACCATTCCGACCGCGCAGCGGCAATTGGTCGCCGCGACCACCGCGAGCCAATCGCGTCCCCGCTAAGGCTGGGTCCACTTGTCACGAGGCATTAGACGCAATCAGCTATGAGGCTACATGTAAATATCACATCCAAATAAAGATCTAGTATTTTTGTGAACTGAATACCGAGTGCGATTATTACACCGAACCCGACCAATCCGGCGAGCTTATCCGCAACCGTATCCTGACACCTACCAGAACCGCACGAAAACCAACAGCGTTACAAGTCAAAACTGTGAACATATGATCTTGACGAGTGTACCAACACAAAAAAAAATTTTTGAAATTAGAGTGTACAGAGCGCGCAAAATTCAAAAAGTCACCTTACTTTTTGATCACACCTCGTACGTCACATTTGGTGGCGCAAAGATTGCGACGCAGCGCAAGAGTGGGGAGTAGCGAGAGAACGCCGGGAGAGTGTGAACAGTGAGTCATCCGAGGAGCCTCAAAAGGAAAGCTTCCAAGAAGCTATCCGAGAGCAACAGTTCCGCCTGGGAGAGAGGGGAATATTCGGGAGGGTTTTCTTCCTCCTCGGAAGGGGAGAGGCATGTCTCTTCCAGCGGGCCGCTTCTGGGGCAGGCAGAGCCGGCTTCTCGAGCTGAGGCTCCCGCCTTGTCCGCTGGGGGTGACTCGATCCTGCTGACTAACGGTCGTCACAAGATGGGCGGCGGTCGGCAGGATATGGGTGCGACCGGGTCATCGGGGACAGCGGGGACCCGCTTTTTCGAGACAGTAGCATATGCGATGCCACCACGCGCTCACGGGAAATCGACGCCGATCCGAGTCTGTGGGGGAGGCTCGGGCGGGGAGGACCTAAGCGATCCGTCTCGTCTAAGACGTCAGGGCCTTTCTCAGCCTCAAACCGAGCCCATGGAGGTAGATCGGCGGGAGGAGAAAGAGAACGGGAACCTAATCCTTTAGAGCCGGTCATTGATTTGGAGGAGCCGGAGGGCCGCGTCCGAATTCCGGATGTCCCGGGAAATGGATCCGAACTTCGACGACGTTCGACGCAGGCGTGCTTGTGGCCACCCCCGTCTCGACGAAAGTGGACCCTTCGAGTCCTCTTCTCTACTGTCGGACGAGACGGACACGGAGGACCGGCTCCATGGAACAGTTCCCATGGAATAGTTCAGGGCCCGCCGACTCCGAGCCAACGTCATCCGGAGCTCAGAGTCGGAGGGAGAGGGAACGGTGGTGAGTAGTGCAAAGCCTCGACAGCGCATCGGGATTCCCCCGATCTTCTTTACGCCGGATTAGTGCCGGTACATTGACCGGCAGCTGGGAATGATCTCTCGGAGCACGACCACCGATTTGGCCGATGGGTGGCTCCGGGAGGTCAAAGACGCGCGGTCTAAAGCGTCCGTAAGTTGCCCACTTAAGGGTGACCTGTCCAAACCCATTAAATTGAAAAATTGTCTCGCCCGGGAAGTGCTCATGACGCTGGCGTACCGCGCCATGGACCGTGTCGGACGAGATAACAGAGAGGAGGACACAACGGCCGCGGCCCAGAAGGAGGAGATTTGTTTCCTCCGGGCCGTGGTTGCCAAATTAAGGGGGCAACTGGGGGTTGAAAAGCGCGCCTTCATGTTTCAAAGTGAGCCCTCCTCGTCCGCGGCTGCCTCACAGCCGTCGGCAGGAAGCAGGTCTCCACCCCCTCCGCCGCCTCCGGCGGCTGCTCCTGCCCTGCGCTTTTCTCCTTTTGGGGAGCAAGTGCTGGGGACGTTGGAGCGGCTGGCGGCGATCATAGAGGGGTTGGAGAGACGCCTGGCGTGGATGGAGACGGGAACTGTTTTGGCCGCCGTTCTTGCCGGCGCCAGGGGCAAAAGAGGGAAAGGCGGAAAGGGAGGTGCCGAGGGTCCGCGGAAGGAGCCTACCGTACTGGTGGCCGCGCCCGGCCCCAATGGGCCTACGAGCAGTTGGAGCTGAGTTGAGGTCGTCGGCAGTCAAAAAAGGAGGAGGGTGGATGGGGGAGGCCAAAGGGCTGCTCCTTTTGATCCTCTTCCTCCAAGCAGCTAGGGAGTTTTCCCCCCGCTGCACAAGGAGAAAGGGGCTGGGCTATCCGAGATGGCGGCTTCAAGCGCTCTTCCGGCGGCCAAGCCTAGAAAAAGAAAAAAGAAAAGAAAAAGAAGGGAACTCTGCCGCGAAGAAAACCCTTGCGGCGAGAAAGATTAAGAGGCGTATCCCCAAGTCATCGGCGGTGCTGGTGCCGGTGTCTAGGGATGATGCTTCATATGCGGCGGTCATGCGGCGGGCCAGAGAGTCTATTGTCCTGAGGGACATCATGCTGCAGGGGGGTTCTGGGCTTTGGGTCCGCCCAGGCAGGGGGTCTTCTCTTGGAGATCTCTAGCGAAGACAACAGGCTAGTCGCGAAACGACTGGCCTCGGAAATGAAGCGCGGGGGGCCTGGACGTGCGAATCTCATGTCTAGTGCGCAAGGTAGGTATCCGCATCTCCGGGTTCGACAAATCGATCTTCCTAGAGGAGGTGGCCACCGTGGTCGCCGACTCCGGGGGATGCTTTGCGGCGAACCTCCGGGTGGGCCGGGTGACGCAGAATTGGCGGGGCTGGGCTCTGTCATTGTGCAGTGCCCGGTCGCTACGGCCGCGAAGATTGCCCGAACGGGTAGGTTGGTCTTGGGCTGGGTGGCAGCACGCGTGGAGATGCTTAAGGCCCCCCACAGCAATGTTTCTGCTGCTTGGCCCAAGGCCATACGCCGCACCGGTGCCCTGCCGATACAGACAAGACTCGGTGCTGCTTCAAATGCGGGGGAGAAGGGCACACCCAGGCAGAATGCGCAAATAAGCCGTTTTGCCCGGAGTGTACCACACGTGGGAAGGCGCACGACCACCGTCCCGACGGCGAGAAATGCGCACGGGTTCCCCCAGCTGTTCACCCGAGGAAGAGAGCTCCCCCTTCTCCGCAGCGGGAGGAGGGAGGAGATTTAGAAAATAATCTGCCTCTGTTTCTGCCGCCTCCCACTCGGCGCTCAGGCCGTAAAGAGTGGGATGTTGGCGGGGTTGGAGGCTGATGGAAGAGACATGGAAGAGACCCCTCCCGTGATGGAAACTCGGTAGGCAGGGCTTTCGTCACAGATGTGATCGAGTTGTCGTCGGACTCGTCCAGAGCCTCTGGGCTAGGGACAAGTCCGCCGAATAAAAAGAGGTGCAAGAACCTCGGTAATCCGAGTACCTCGAGCCTCCCCCAGGCGGAGGTGGTGCTCGAGCCCCTCCCTCTTCCACAACGGGAGAGGCGAGTGGGATTCGACTCGAGCATCCCTGCCAAGTCGGTGTCTAGACCTCGGGCGGAGGAGGCGTTGACGCCTCCTCCCCCAAGGTCGCCTATCGACGAAGGCGATAAAACCGCGGGATGACCCCTGGAGGGGGGGCACCCTGCGCTTCTGGGCCGCGTTCCCGGCTGCTCCTGCGCTCGGGGATGCTCAGGGGACGAGGACCCCGGTTATGGGCCACCTGATGAGTGCGGGTCTCTGCTCATCCGGCGGGTCAGCCACTTGTGGGTAGTAGTTAGGCCTGGACGGTCGTTTGGGGCCGCTAGACCTGGGCAGGGGTATGACGCGGAACGGGTAAGTTCCGCGCTCGCCTCTGACCCTAAAGAAGCGTGGGAAAGAGTGTCGGTGCTTGCACGGCGCTACTTCGGCGTGGACAGGCAGCAGCTGACGTATCTTGGCTCGCCGCCCTCGCACGTTCACTCCCAATCTAACGAACTGGCGCGTCGGGGAGCTCACGCTCCAACCCCGGAGGAAGGCTACCGATGGAATTTATTTAATATCCATTATTGTTTAATTCAAATATTGTTTAATATTGATAGATATTTATCGTCTTAATAAATCAATATCATGTGGTTGTTCGTTGCCGAAATTACGTGTCCGCGGAGATTTTTAATATATTTAACATTTTCAATATATTTCTTCCTATCAAACTATATTATTGATTATATTATTATAGTTATATTATTGCAAATCATTCCTATATTTTAAGAACCATAGTAAAAATTACAGATAATTATAAATTTTAACAGCTATTTTTGCACAGATCGAAGAACTGCATAAAGAGCACATTAATGTAAGTTGTGTAAAAAAACTAAAAATATCTTTTATATTTTTTATATTTTCTTCCAGTACCATTCATGTTTTTACAAGGCATAAAAGAATTAAAAATTTACGATTAACTAGTCTTGTCTTTGCTATCATTCTTTGAAATTTAAGTATTTCAACTCCGGCAAACATTAGTTTGAGTTTAGAATAGTACTCTACAGCTTTGCTTAAATCTGCTTCGACCACGACTTAGCAAAGATCGTCCTATTTGGCTGTATATACGTCATACAAGACGTCTTATTACGACTATGAATTCATGACTAAGATAGTTTTAAATCTATGCTTATTTTGAACAAGATCTGTTTATAAATCTTGCCAAGACGTCTTGAACTAAAATTGTCTTGGACAAGTTTTGTCTTGAGATTTTACTCAAGCGTTTACTTGATTCATGACTATGAATCTAGAGGGCATCTTAAGATCACACTTAAGACAATCTTGAAAATAAGTCTTTATTTTTTTCTATTAATTGTTACATTATACTTTTCTCAGAAAAAATCGGAAAATAAAAAAAACTTCTTTGTTGCAAGCTATCGATTTTCAGAGACAAGTTCAAAATACTTCTCGGTATAGTTAAGTTAGCTGCCAACATTAAAAAAAAAAATAAAACAAACTGTGATATTGTACGGAATATACCCTTAATATGATTGGTTTATATATTCCAATCCAGCAGAAATTAAATGTGAAGAATCAATCTTACCTATTAAAGAATCTTGCAACAGTTGCAAAGCTGCTTTTTTGTTGAACACAACTAATGTATTTTCTGCTCTTTGAAAAATATGATGTGATCGATTTATTACATTGCTAACTTCGTATCAATACACTATTAGTTAATTGATGAAGTATCGGTATTCTGAAAAAATCTAGCCTAACAAGATTTAATTTTTTTATAATTTTACATTTATTTTGGATTTATCTGAGCACAATAAAATATTTGGTAAGAAATACTTTGCACTGATTACATAATGCATTCATTACAACACATTAAATTTCGAAATCAACTGCAAAATTATGATTAATTATACAATAAATATTAATCATAAAATTATTATATTCTTCAACAATTACACAATTACTAATAAAATATAATTTTACTAATACACCTTTTCCAATACCATTTTATATATTTTAATACAGTATTATTATCGTAGTATCTCTTAAAAAAAATTATTAATTATGATACAAATATATTTTTATAAAATATAAACTTTGCTTTTACAGTTGACATGCTCTTTTGATGTTAAATAATCTGCATAAAGAAATATAGGTTATAATGCAAATGAGAATGCACGTATTGCAAGTATTATTGGTACTATGTATTTTTCAAAAAGGTGAGTGTTAACCAAAAAAATGCTTACACTTTAAAATAAAAAATAAGATTTAAGTAATGGTAAGATTTTACCCAAACATCACTAAAATCTTTCAGAGACGTTTAAAAATATTTCACCTGAAAAGATGAATTATTTTAGAAAGATTTTAAAACATCTTTACTTTAGAAATGTGTCTGGGATAAAGACCGTGAGTCTAGCATTTGAAAACTTACAGAAATATTGCTGAAAGGTTACTGAAAATATCTGAAATATTGCTAGTCATAACGTTCCGAATATAATAAATTTAAATATTATTTTTAAAGTACTTTAAATCTAAAGCGTGCTTATCTTTAAAGTATACTTTAAAAAATACTTTAAAAATTTTATTTAAATTAATATTCAAATTTATCGATTACCATCAGTAATATTTCAAAAAAACAGTTTAAAAAAATCTTTTTAAAATTACTTTGAATTTAAAATACTTCAGAAATAATGTTTACATTTGTTATATTTAGATATCAACATATCAATTGCACATTTTAAAAAGTTGTAACAAAAATTGTACATAAAATGCAAATAATACTTTTATTGTATGTTTTTTTTTATTATTTGCAATTTAATAAACATAACAAATGTAAAAATGATTTCCTAAATATTTAATAAAGGAATATAATGTATGGTGCATTTCACGTAAAAGAGGTCCACCTAATTATATCCATTTTTAAAAATCTGAAAAAGTTTTCAAAAATACTTTAATACGTGTAGAATATTATGCAACAAAAACAAATTTTGGGATTGCAATGGAATTCTCTCGAAAACTAATATTTTTTCCAATACAAAATTATAATTTTAGTCAAAAGCTAGATAATATCAATTTTTATTGGTCAATTATTTAATACTACGTATTAATTATTTAATACTAATTATTTAATTATTTAATAATATACTTTTAACAAATAACTATAAAATAAAAAATAGTTGTGAAGTTTTTTCATTGCAAAATAAATAAGTCTAAAGAGTATAAAATGCAAAAACTTCACAACTATTTTTTATTTTATAGTCATTTATTAAAAATATATTATTTACTATTAAATAATTGACCAATAAAAATTAATATTATCTAGCTTTTGGATGAAATTATAATTTTCTATTGGAAAAAATATTTATTTTCAAGAGGATTCCATTGCAAAAAATTTGCTTTATAGTATTCTACATCTATTGAAGTATTTTTGAGAACTTTTTCAGATTTTTAAAAATAGATATAATTGTTTATTTCTTTATTTAAAACTGAAAAATTAATTTTTTTAATACTATTAAATTTGTCTCATTAACCCGTTGTGGTTACACCTCCAAAAAATAACGTAATGCTTACACTGGGTCCAGTTGACCCGACGCAAGAAAACAGTTGCCATTTGCGTTCCTTTTGATGAATCGACTCAAATTCTTCACGAAAATGAAGTTTAAGACTTCTTCTTCGTAATCAAATCGTTTATGTATCCTTTATTAAATTTTTTAATATTGAAACGACACAAGGAAAAAAAATTTTGAAAAATGCCATTTTATACTGTAACGACCTGACTTTTTCCGCGCACGGGGCGATGTGAGTTCGGCGGACTAGGACGCGGATTGAGGTCGCCAAGAGAACTAGACAGTTTGTTGGGTGGAATGAAAGCAGCGAATTTATTTCGCGTAACGTATTGTACAATGGAGTAGCGTGGCGTTTTAGCCACGACGCGCGGACGGATGGCGGTGACGCTCGGACGGACGTAACACAACTTAGAAATTACGCACGGACGGACAGACGGAAACCAGAGCGCGCGGACGAACGGTATTTACACGCGAGCTTCGTGACGGTCGGCCTTTAACGCAGTATTGTACACGGATCTATTTACAATATTTCGCGGGATTTCCGAGCCGAGATTCTCGGAACTCGGAATCCTTGTTGACGCGCGGGTACCATGGCCTTGCCGAAGGCCGCGGCCACGGCCGTAGACGACGCGCGCGCGGTACAGCTGTACTGGGTCCCGATTCCGGCGCGATGCGGTTAATACCGCGATGTTCGGCGGTGGTGATCGACTCACGCCAAGAGCTCTTGGTAGAGGCGCGGAACTCCACACCCCAGGTCGTGAGTCGATACCGAGACGGGACGGCGGATCGGGAAGTGCCGACTACCAGGATCTCCTGGTGGAGCCCAAGATGGACTTGAGCCCGTGAACCGGCGGTCTAGGAAGGCGGATGGCTCGTGTCAAGATCGCTTGATGGAAGCTAAGGCGCTTAATTCCTTGTGAGCACTCGGGATAGGCTTTCTTCTGCGGACGGGAGATCGGACGGAGAAGAAGAGAGCCTCGACTCTCGGAGCGGCGGCGCTTATATACCCGAATCTCGTGGGCAGGGACGGTGCGGGGGTACGGAACGGTACGGAAACGGTGGGGGTCTCCCCGCCGCTCGAGATCGGTCCAGCGGTCGCCACTCCGGTCGAGCGCGTGCGCGCGGAAATCTGTCACGGAGATCTCACGTGCGGATGCGTCAACGCGCGATACGCCGGTGCTTGTGTGTCTTATTGGCGCTACGCGCTGTGTTTTCGCTGTCCGGCGGTTGTTCGGCCGGACAGTCCGGAACGGTGGACGGTCCGAGAGGGGAGCGGAAAGGCGGTTTGTTACAGTACTAAAAAATTCCTGAAAATTATAATTTTTGAGTAAAATCAAAGTTATTACCGGGGTTCTACTCCAGAAGTAATATACTTTTAAGGAAAAAATAGTATTATATCAAGCTTTTCAAAAAGTATATTTATTTTGAAGATTAAAGTTGGTAATTGTAATGAAAATCACAAAATAACATAAATCAATGTTGAAGGAGTAAAATAATGTGAAGAAATTTTTTTGTGTGTCAAAAACTATATATATATATATATATATATATATATATATATATATATATATATATATGGTATATATATGGTATATATTGTGACGTGGTAGTTTTATCTGCCTCGCCGCTTCGTCCTCCGCCTAAGCGTAGCGCGAGGAGGCGCGTACGACCGGGCCGGGCACTCAACGAGAGAGCGAAATCTCCGGCGGGACTGCGTTGCGTGTTATTTTATTTATTCATTCGCGGCTTCTTGCGTGTAACCGCGGGCACCTCGACAAACGCCGCCGAAGGACCAGCAGCGGCGAGGGAGACGGACCGCGACAGGAAAGGGAGAGGGCGATCGTCCAGGGCCGGCGCACAGGAAAACGCCGACGGAGAGGAGGACGAGACCCGACGTGGCGACAGATAAGCGCCACGCAAAGGAGGCTCGCGAATGGCACAGCTGATGGACAGGCTGGGGCGGACGAACGGCCAGGACGAGGGCCGTCGAATGCCGGCTGTCCATCGAGGAAGGTAGCGGCGAAGAGTCGCCGCTGGAGAAATTCTGCTGCTGTCGTCCGCGAGGACGACAAGAACGACGAGGATGTAGGATGCCGACGGGGACCGCACGACACCTGCGGAGACCCGACACTGCGCTGCCGTGACGTCACGGCTAGATAAGGGCGGCCGCTGATAGGCCGCGCCGCTAGGCGCAAGGATATCGCGCACCCTGTGGAAGGGGTAGCGCTCATCGATCGCGCATCGAACGCGATCCTCTCGGCTTTTGCGTGCGACCCGGCGTTTGGCGTACACGTTGCGTTAGAGAGCGAGCGAATGCGAGATATCGGTCCCCGTTATCGATGGTTATCGAAAAGATCGGCGAGAGTGTCCGGCCTGGCGAGCGCGTCCACTAGAGGATCCCAGAGGACCTGAGGGACCAGGAGGAGGACCGGAGTCGGCGTCGAGGTGATCCTCTAACAGTCGTGTAAAGCCACGGGCTGTCGGTGTCGACCGACTCGCGCTCTGAGGTGGAGCCATTAGGTTCGTGTGCGAGTGCGTCCGCCGCGTGGCGATTGAACGCACCTTGCTTCTTAGTGTTTGGCTGGCTCTCCACCTCAAGCCCGAGACCTCGTCGAGGCACCCAGCTGTCGGCTGCCGCGTGTGCTTGAGCCGTCCTGCCGTAGAAGCTCGCGAACGACCGGCTTCCCGGGAAGCCGCAAAGCCCTCGCGCACGTGCGTGAGTCGTGTTACGGCCGTGCTCATACGGCCGCCCGAGATATCGGTGACTTGGTGTATCGCGCGTGTTCTATTAATTTTGTAGTGCGGTTCCGGCGACTGCGTTGTCGTCGACGCGAATCTTTTACTGTACGCACTTGTGTCTCAGAATTACATGGCTCGCCTTAGCGGAGGCTCTACGTTCGCGTTCTTGCCGCGCCGGTCAGAGCGCGCGTGATTGGCTGCCGCGCTTCGCGCGGGACCAGTCGTCGTGATCGGCGCGTGTAGCGTAATTATGGTCTGAGTTGAAATAATTCCCGCGTCCGACTTATTAATTTCTTTTTGTCAATGCCTTATCTCTTTGTCTTTCTTTCTTACGCTAAACGCTATTCTTTTTTGTTTTTATTTTATTGTAAGCCGTCTCTATTATGCACTGCAATACATGTGTTCTCTATCTGTTATATCGGCCTAACTTTACTTAATTTCTCGCCTACCCGTCGTCTCCCGTAAGAGAGCCGCTTCGTCCCTATCTCCGCTACCCCGCCCCTCTACCGGTTAGAGGAGCTAGCTGGCCGCATGCGAGCGACGATTTCGCGTTTCGGCATGACGCATTCTCGCGTGTTGTGAATCCGTGTTTAGAGTGGAAAAGTGAACCCGGAGACGCGACCGGTATCATCGCGTCTGGCGCCCAATCTCGCGATTTGGTGCGAGCATTTGGTGTTTCTCAGTTAGTTCGTCGCTCCCGCGCGTGTTTCGCGAGTCATTCCATTGTTTGATCGCGTATTTCGCCGTTGCTCTCCGGTGTCAGGAAAAGTACGTGACAATATATATATATATATATATATATATTTATATATATATATATATTTATATATATATATATATATAACTATATATGGCCTTGGGTCATCTAGACCCAGTGTAACCACAACGGGTTAAAATTAACATTTTTATCTGAAATTACAAAAAAAATCATGTCTCTAAAAATATTTTAATTTTAGCTACAAAAGTAAAAAAAGAAAAATTTTTTTTTAAATTTAAACGATAGCCTTCAATATCTTTGATGCAATGCATATAATACTCATGTTTTTATCATCAACCTTATGCAATATATCCACTAACATGTTTTCATTATGATTTGAAAGATCCCAGTTTATTTTTGGTGGACTCTTTTCACGTGGAATGCTCCATATAAAAGAAAATAATATTTTGTTTTCATAACATTCTTGAGTTTTTATTATTTAACACGTGTCGGAAACGCACTTAGAAAATTTTTCGCTCAGTTAGTCGACAAAGCAACAAAGCAAATTTTCTGTTTGAATATGTTAATCCTTAAACAGAAAATTTAACCAGTTTTAAAAAGCTCATTTTGAAAATTTACTTCATGTGATAGATTTTAAAAACATTTTTATAGTAATATGTGATAAATGTACATAACAGAGAAGCAACCTCTGATAATCTTGACTTTAAAATTTGTTATCAAGGAGAGGGTCCTGGACAACTTTTCCTTATAAATTAATCGGTGCTCTCGTACAGTTTTCGAGATATACTTGGTGAAGGAAAAAAGTTTTTCTTAATTATTTCAGAAAATGTTCATTTTACAAAAAAATGTGTCAAATAAAAAATAAAGCTCTTAAAATTACAATAAAACTTTTATGCATAATTTTTGTAATCGCAACGGTATACGCGTAATTATACTTTTAAGTAGCACATGCTTGTAATTATGCGAAATAAAGTATATAAAGGTAAACCTTTGGAAAAGCATCCTCCTCGCAAGCCCATGTGGTTCAGAAAACGCGTGGGCAGGAGAGGGGCTCCGCCTCTCCTCCTGCACCCTCTTCTTGTATTTTTCCTAACCTAACCTAACCGTATTTAGTTGTGATTTGACCAAGGATATCCAATTGACCACGTTGCGATAATAAATTTAAAATTATAGCCAAATTGTGACTAAAATAGAGTTGAGTTGTGTTAGTAAAAATACGGGGAGAGGATGCAGGGGGAAGAGCGGAGCCCCTCCCCCGCCTATGTGTTTTCTGTACCATATGAGTTTTCAACTTTTACGCAAAACAGTATTTCTACTATAACGACTAAAATATTGAAGTTAGGTAAAATATGTATATGACCTTTTTTAGATCTTATTACGAGCTTTATTTCTTTGTTTGACACACTTTTTTGTAAAATGAATATTTTCTGAAATAATTAAGAAAAATTGTTTTTTTATTCACCAAGTATATCTCAACAACTGTATGAGAGCGCCGATTAATTTATAAAGAAAAGTTGTCCAGGACCCTCTTCTTGATAACATATTTCCAGGTCAAAATCATCAGAGGCTGCTCCCCTGTTATGAACATTTACCTAATATTTCATATGAAGACTTTAGATTTATAATAATAAGATTTAATGGATAACGCCACTCCTAAGGCCCTAAAATGATACCTAAGTTTGAGAATTTATTGTGGGTAAATGAATAACTTTATATAAAGAAAGCTTAGAGGGTGTTGTGCCCAGTGGTGGCTCCAGACACATCGGTAGATACATCGGGATCATTTACGACGCCTTAGGGGTTAGGACTCTGAGAAAGGGCCGCTTGGTAGTCGAAGATAAAGCACTTGCTGTTCCAACGTTATTATAATGTATATTTTCGTCTAATGTTCCCGGTTACACTTGCTCAGTGTTGAGACTTGTTACTCGTACTCTTTCTTGTCGGACGGCCCGGTATATATAGGTTGACTGTTATCTCCGGATTGTGTTACAAGCTCGACGTGTAAGTCATTCACGGCGAGTAACACACTGGACAGCTGTTGGTTAGACTCTTCCGTCGCTTTCCGATTTTGTCGCGATATTTATACAGAAATCTGTTGTTTGGTTCGGCCAATCCTGTTCCTGCAGCATGCAGCTCCCACGCTTAGCCAAAATCCGGAAAGCGACTCAGCAGTAGCTGGCGCAGCGCGATGGTATTTTGGGCCGGAAGCCCGACAGACCATCAGCGTCTTTCGATTCTTTCGCGTATGCGGAATTCGAATCCGCTGCATAGCAATAGGAATCTTAATTTCCTCTTATTAACATAGTTGTACTGAGTACGCTCTTCCTCCGCTGGGAAAGAAAAACAAGGGAAAAGAGTATTTCGCATGTAACACCCTTTCCCTCGCCGGGAAAGAAAATGGAGACACGTAGTTTCCTATAACTATTTGTTTTTTATAATATGTAAAATATATTAGATTGGTTTAATATTTTAAATTGTTAAGTATGTATAGAAATGTTAGAAACGCGTACTTTCTGTGCGTTTCAGAATTGATCTTGGTAATGTATTATAATGCTTGTCTTCGTATTCTAATGCTTCCTTCTTTTTGCTCCGTTTCTTTTTTACAGTGTATAATATTACCCCTATTGCAACTACTACGATTATTAACATAGTAACACTGCTTGTTTCCATAAGGTAAATAAAAGTTTTTGATTGAAAATACGGAATGTCAAAACCCTCATTTAGTTTTTCTAATTTTGTTTCTAAATTTTGGGTGGTCTTCAACTATTTTTTTTATTTTTATTTGAGATATGTTCATTTTTTCATGTGTCATTCTTTTTGGTAATGAAATATTATAATCTGGCATGTATACCTCAATTTTTGTCTCGTTTAATATTTTTGGTGATTGCAGTGTTATCTCGTGTGTTATTAATTTGCAATTATTTTTTAATGTAACTTTGCCTGTATTTTCAATCGTTTTTTATTTTCCCGTCTTTACATTGAATGACTATTGATTTTTTTCTTGTTGCTGAGTACAACCATGAATGCGGATTACCTAATGATATCCAAATCGTATTATTAGAAGTTACGTATTTTATTCCGCAATTATTGCTTTGTATTTTATTTTCCACGTATATCTCTATCTCACATGTTGAATTCGTATTTATGCGTTATATTGAGAAGATTTCTTTGCATAAGTATTTTCTATTTATATTTTTACATGTATTTAAATTGTTTTGCAAGAGTGTGATATACGTGCTCTTTTCTGTGCTAATTGCTATTACCGGATTTCTTATTTTAATAATAGCAAATTGGTTTTCGTTTCTTGGATAGGCATATTAAACGCGATTACGTTTAATATGCTATATTCCGTGTGTGAAATTAACGAAAATTTTAATGTCATAAATATTTTATCATTATTATAATATGCGTTTATTGTGGTAATTTTTTTGATCTCAAACCATTTATTTATATTAATTCAAAATAGGAAATAAAGCCCTTCCGGTAATTGCAATTTCGCTTCTTTTAAACTATTCATTATACTTGTTACCGGCGTTAATCATAGGTGTAGTATTCCTTGTTTTATTAATACTAAATAATCTGCTATATCTTTTGTGTCACGCTTTAAATTGCCTAATATTGCATTAATTACTAAAAAGTGTTCGTGTATGTTGTTTTGTCTGTCGTTGAATTTTAATTGTTGTCTTAAGTTTTTTGTTACATTTCCGAGAAGGTCTTCATTTTTTTGTATTGTCTCCTCGCTTTTATCTATGTGGACTATTGTTTCTTGCAGTATCTTAATTTGGTTTTTTGTCACGTGTTGTATTGTCTGTTGTTCGTTCTGTAGTAAAGTTAATTGTTCATCAATTAGTTTTTCATCATTCACGTCTATCGTACCAAATAGGGATTTTGCGATGGTTCCTATTCCGTCAATAATACCTCTTTTTTCTATTCGTGATGGTTGATACATCATTTTTATTTTTTCCATATTTTTATTTACTTTTTCGTAATCTCTTTTTGCTATTTCATAGAAGTTATCGAATGTTTCTTTAAGCGTAAATGCACATGTTTTTAGTTTTTTGCATGTAATCTTGTAATTGCTCTTGTCGTTTTATTAGTGTGGTAAAGTTTATTTCTATAACTATTTTCTATGTTGATTCTAATGGGTGTAATTCTTCTAATTTTTCATAATATATCCCTGGATGGTGGGTAAATTCTTTTACTTTGTACGGCTCGTCGCTTGCTGATTCTTTTGCTTCTTCTGATAATATGGAGTTTAGTTTCGCTCCCTCCATGCTGGTCCATATGGTATATAACCTTTAATCATCCGGTTACACATTATCGTATTTTATTCAGCAAATTTCCTTCTTGGCACTGGCTGTGCCATTTTATGTTTTACTCGATTTGTCAGTCTTCTTGTCACCATCGTTGAGTTTTTCGTAAGAATGTCTTTTTGTTTGCTGTACATCGAGGCGATTGTGCAGGTTGTGAAAAATTTTCCCATTAATATTTAAGATAGGTTCACGCTTCCTGGTAAATTCTACAAGAAACCATTGGAATCCGATGAGGTTCCTGGTGTGCTTCTGGAAGTCAGAACCGGAAGTTCTCTCGGACGATGATTAGTCATCCGATGATAATTGTTCTCTGCATTCTATGGAGAAAATATTATTAAATGACTTCGGTTTTGGAGGTGCTTCTCCTGACAGATCCTGGAGAGGTTCTGGTGAATTTCTCTGAAGTCTCTGAACTCTCTCTTTCTCTCTTCGACTATCAGGTTCTTTTACCTGGTGTCGCTTTCTTCTGATAATTTTTTATTTTGCTGGTTCAGCTTTTGATTATCTTTTCTCTCTGCGACTTCTATTCTTTATTTCTTCTCAGTCTCTTCTTGACTGTTTGTTGCGTTGTAACGGTTTTAAATATGTTTTTCTTAGTGCTCGATTTCCCGGAGATGGATGAGTCGGCGACTACTGGGGATTTTGGTGACGATCTCGATGTTGACCCCGAGTTGCTCGAGATGCATTTTGGGGCTGGCGAAATGATTCCTCTCGTTGCTGTCGATGCTGATATTGAAGAGATCGAAGATGAGAACAATCCGTGGCTCGGGATAATTGTGCCCGAGAATGTAGATGCCGTACTCAAAGAAATGAATGTCTCTGATGATAAGTTCGAGGGGGCGGGTCGATCTTTTGATTTCCTCTATTTTTTGTATATAATGATGAGGGAGAGTAAGAGAAGTAGGATGATTAGGTTTGATAGTTGTAGTGTTAGTAGTAGTTGTAGTTTTTTATAGTTGTAGTTTTTTAAACTGTAGTGTAGTTTAGTGTTTCTTGACTGTCTTGAGTGTTTCTCAGGGATTACTTCACTTGGAATTATTGGATTACGGTTTTTCATAGTGAGTTTATTAATTTTTTATTTTATTTTATATTTTATCTCTTTCATTCCTTATTTCTAATACTTTTGCTTTGTTCCGTCTTCTATTCTCTTTTGTTTTATGTAATTGTGTATAATTGTACATATTTGTATATATGTATATATGTATATAGTTGTATATATAATTATATAATGTTTTCCCTTTTTCCCTTATTATTATTATCATTTGTCTAATATTTTATTCCGCGTCTATAGTTTTATATTTTTCGCGTATATATATTTATCTATTTTCTTTGCTCGCGTTGCGTTAATGTTCGATAAATAATTTTAATCTATTTGCGTGTACGCGTATTTCTTTTTGGCCTTTTTTTATCGTGAGGTTTACGTCACTGTGTTTCTTGATCACAGTGTACGGCCTTATCCACTGAGACTCACGTATCTTCGGTCTTCTTCTTCGTAAGGTTTCATCGAATAGTAGTACTTGATCTCCTATTCTAAATTTTTCCTCATTAGCTTTCTCGTTAAAGTGGATTTTTGCCTTTTGTTTTTTGTTTGTCATTTTATCATCTGATTGAGAATTTCTGTCGTTTACCCTTGACTTTTATATTTTTATAAGTTCTTTTAATTTCTCCTTCTCTCCTTCCGTGTATTTCTTTGACAAGTATCTTGTCTCTTTATTTATTTTATCCTTTTCTCCAATATTATTTATTGTTTGCTCCATTGCACTGTTGTTCGTTATTTTTTCTATATTCACTTGTGGTGCTTGGATTTCTTTCTTCGTAGTATTTAACGTACTCACGGGGCACGTGAATTTATTAGGTTTGACCAGATAGTATCACATATAAACTCCTGGTCTTATTTTTTTCTGTTTTTGTTATTCTATTTTATTTTGATTTGCGCAATAGTTTCTCTTTGTGGTTCTAAATATGGGAATAATTTAAAGCTTGTTTTCCTCACGGTTATTTTTCTCAATCTATAATCGCATATCATATTATTTTCTCTGGCAAAGTCGACTGCGAGTATTGTATCATACTCTAAAGGTTCGTCATCTCTTATTACATATACTGGGTGGCTTATTTTTCCGTCTTGTACGTACACATATATGTACGTTTTTCCAAGCGTAGTAATCAAATGGCCTGTTATCCCAGTTAGTTTAATCTTTTCTTCTTCTATCAAGGTTTCATCTCTTAGTGTTTTAAGTTTTACAATAGAGATGGTTGTTCCTGTGTCAAACAGAAACGTGATTCGGTTTTTCTGTTCCTCTTTTACGGGCAAAGTTATCATGTCTAGCCCGGTATCTTTTCTCGGCGCGTGTCGCACGTACGTCATTCGATACGATGCGACAGAGCGTGTTGCCTTCTTATTTACCTTTTTTTCTCTTCTTCGTCTTTGCTGCTCCGCGCGTCCAAGCTTTTTATAGCTTGTTTTTTCTCTGGCCTTTCTTTGGCCTTGGCGTATTTATCTCTTCGATAATTTTTCGCCTCTTTATTTAGTCACTAACATTCTTGGCGAATATGGCCCTTTTTCTTACAATTATTGCAGAATTTTTCATACGTGTTTATGTGAGCACAACCTTCAGGCTTTGGTAGTGTGAAACGGTTTGCGTAATGACTACTACGGCAATTTTACCCGTAGTGTCCCGTTTTTCCACATTTCTTACAATGCGGTACCCTATGGGAAGGGGACCATTTTTGGGTTCTGTCCTGTTCCATTTTTGGTATGTCGGACTTCAATAATTTGCTCTCTTTATTTTCTCTTCCGCAGTGGCACCCGTTATTGCCGCTGCGTTGAGTTCGCGTACGAGGAGTTTAATATTCTCGCGCAGCCCCGTTTTGGTAATTATGCAGAGCTTGTTCCTTTATGCTTTCTAGAATGGCTTGCTGTTGTGCCTGGGTATGCTCCTTGCCCTCTTCTATTGATTCATATAAGTCGTTTGTCAAGATTTCCACTCGGCGACCAAAATCTTGCGCGCTTTTATTATATTTCTGTTTTGAGGAATTAAACTCTAATTGCAAGTGTCCAGTATTCCGCTTTCCTAGGTATTCTCTTTCTAATTCTCTCTTTAATTGTTCGTAATTCTGGATGTCTCGTGTTTGAAAGTTTGTCATAGCCTTTCCATGAATTTTTGTACAAAGTACTGCCTCGAGTAGTGCGTGTTCTTCCGCAGGATGTACGTTTTTCATCGCAAAAGAACTTGCGTTTAAGAATTCTTTTACATAGTTCCTAGATGTCCCATCTATATCAGGGATTATATTACAAGCATCCTTTACTGTGAGAAAGCTGACAGTTGATCCTCTTTGATTTCTGATATTATGCATTGATCGTCCGTACGAAAGATTGAGTGCATGATTGTGGAAGTTTACCGATTCTCGCGTCGGTTCCTTAGGCGGAGCTTCTAATTCTGGCGCATTTCCTGTGAGCAATACACGCAGTTCTCTTATTTCGCGCAATAATTCATGCATTAGGTAATTTTCCGTTAAGAGCAAATGGTAATTTGTTCTTTAAGTTACTTTGGACTCAATGTATCGTTGAATTGTATTTTGGAGATTTTGCGTTTCAATTGCTGCTACATCGGCAGCTAGATTTCTCAATGTTCCAACGGGAGTGTGCCGTTATGGCGTCGGTCAGTTGCGGCAAGGTACCGGCTTGTCCGTCTATGTTTAATAGACTAAAATCGTTCAAATCTATCGGGAATTTTTTATTTATTATGACGAAGTCTGTGTTGTTTATCTTGCTCGCCGTTTTGTTTAATACTCTATTAACTGCGAATATCTTCTAACGCGGTTCCCTCGATTTCTATTGAGGACAATGAAGAATCTGACCTAACGTTGTTTGTATTTTTGTCGCTATGTGCCCCTTCAGGAATGCGTCTCCTTCTGGGCATTTACAAAAGAATTTTCTAACTTACAACAGAATCACCGTGATCGCTTGTATGTTGTCGAGTTGCGCTGCTTATTTGCTTCTCCTCAGCTGGCTCGGCTTGCAACGCGCTGGGTGTTAAGGTAGTTCGGTGAACCTGATGTCTCATTCTTGTTGACATTTCCTGTGGTCCTAGGTCCTCTGCTTCTTGTTGTGGTCTCGCAGGTGTTGTCTCCGTTGTTGGGCGTGCTGCTTCCTGGAGCTTCAGCTTGGTTGTCGTCGTCACGATTTGCGGATGCACCGTCTTCTTAAGCGTGATCCCACCGCTACCATCAAATTTGCTGTTTGGTTTGGCCAATCGTGTTCCTGCAGCATGCAGCTCCCACGCTTAGCCGAAATCCGAATACCGGCAACTCAGCAGTAGCTGGCGCAGCGCGATGGTATTTTGGGCCAGAAGCCCGACAGACCACCAGCGTCTTTCAATTCTTTCGCGTATGCGAAATTCAAATCCGCTGCATAGCAATAGGAATCTTAATTTCCTGTTGCTATGCGCGTTATTAATGTAGTTGTACTTGGTACAACAGAGGGCTTTATTGTACATATGTAGACAAGTAAAAAAATATTTTTTAATTTTCTTTTATGCACAAAATAGCCGCGTATTGGCTTATTTACGAAATCGTCTTTTCTTAGAGATAAATTTTTGTGTGCAAGTTTTCTGCGACATGGTTTATGCTAGAACCAAACAACAAAAATTTACATTATCTACATATTCAAAACTAATGAAGTACGTAGGGATTTTTTTAAATACTAATTTTTGTCGAAATGGTAGCTTTTTATTGAAAAAGTGCATTTTTCACCCAAAAATTTGTTTAAAAAATATTGATTGCAAAAAAGAGTTTTCAACATTTCAGATTGCAAAAAGGTTTTCAACATTTCGCAAAAAACCTACGTACCTCACTATAAAATAGTTACAATAAGATTGTGTTAAAATTTCAAGTTAATCAGATAAAAATTGTAAGAGTGACGTTGCACACAAATTTGAAAAACTGTGTTTTGAGGAAAACGATTTTAAAGTTGGTAACTATTTTTTCCGACGCGCCGCGCATTCGATTTTTGGCAATAATAATAAGTAGTGCCCACCATGAGATTTAAGACTTGCATAATTTTCATTAGATTATTATAGCTATCATTATACTAGCAAACAGCCAAGTTTGTTGCATAAACACAAAAAAACTCATGGCGTCACATAAATACAGAAACCGACGCTTCCAAAACTATTTTCTGATTTAGTACAAGTAATAATATTTATATTATGTTAGTCAAAGGTTTATTTTTGATGCATAAATAGGCGCATATACCTACGGATCATGGAGAAACTCCGAATCGCCTACAGCTGCTCGGTAGGCGCATAGAGACAATTCATGTAATCAGCTCATACACTGTAATACAATTTGAATTTGTTCTAGAACTACTTGCATCATATTTTTATAAGTATAAACTAATGATTTAAGCAAAAAAAGAAAAATCAATTTTTTCAAACCTCAAGGGTGGCGTTACCTCTTAAAAACATTTCTGTTGCAACATTTCATGTACAGAATCCTCTCAAAAATATTGCATATAAAATATGAAAGGTCAAAACTTTTTCAAAAGCCCTCTGCAGCAATTGATGCTGTATGGGTATAACTGTTCATTTAGATAAGAAATATAAATTAAATAATTTATCAATTCGTTTGTTTTCTGTTTTTGAACTCCCTGAATTAACGTACACTTAAAATGAAATAGGTATATATTTGAAAGTTAGCGAAAGCAAGAAGAAACGTTCCATACAGTCTAGTGCAAGAATAGAAAACAAGCCTATTGATTAACTAAAAAAATTTAATAGAAAGTTATGTAAATATTAAGTGCATGTTTCATTAATGTGTTTTTGTTTTGTTTTTGAATTGCTATTCTATGTCCATAACATGTATCTACAACATTAATATTGCAAGAAGAATGCACTGCAGTCAAATGTTATCAATGTAATAGCAAGAAGGATGAAAACTGCTCTAGTAATAAAGTACATTTTAAGTATTTAAAATTGTGCCCATCAAGTCATTTTTATTGTCGTAAAGCCGTTTATGTGTGTAAGTAAATTCGACTATAATCACATGATATAGCTGATTAAATTCATAACGTATATCAAAGTACATCATTAATTCAGTAATAATTTATTATTGTTTAAGTTATATTTGACAATATTTGAGTTAAGTAATACTTAGACTTTATAATTCTAGATTATTTTATGGATTCATTCAATGATTTAACAACGCGTGAATGCGCAAAATCACGAAATATCCAAAAGGAATGTTATCAAGGACGTTATACTCGAGACAGTTATCAACTTATCTGTGAATGCGTAGGTTACGGCTGCAATCCGTCTCAACAATGCTTACCCAACTTTGTTACCTACTTTCTGTGTACAATCTTTGTAATTGTCAATTATTTTATTACTATTCATAATGATTTATATTTATTAATCGAAAACATTTTAGCATAATTTTATCAAAACTTTCTAAACACTCATTTAACCAATGCTAATATATTACAATGTTTCTTATAACTATGTTTCATGTGTACGTATGGAATATTGTAATCAAATCATAATTATTTCATATTACTATTTGTATTTAAAGGATCAGTATTACTAAAGAAAATATTAAGAAGTAGACAGTAATATCACTAGAAGAAATAATGATAAATTTATTAACCCAAAATAAGTATAACATGTTTGTTTAATGTTGTTTTAAAGGTTAAATTTAATTTTATAACCTAAACGCAGATTAGATATATAATCGATCACCTAGGGTTTATAAAATTGAAGTCCTTACATGGTTAAAGGGATACTAAAGTTGTAAATTTATTGAGTAAACGACTTACATGCATATAATTTATAACCCAGCAAACACCACTTTAGAGTTGTATAAATGTTAGTTGTAACTTTTCTTCACAAAATGTAATTATTATATAACACTCGTTATGTAACAGTTACATTGTTAAGTGAGAAATCACAACTAACATTTATACTGTAACTATATATTTGTTGGGAATACATCCGTACAATTTACAAAACATCAATACGTCACTACATACTTATACGGGCACCATTAATGCTGGTGCGTATACATCAATATTGCACACATGCAGATGCATAAATTTTTAAGTACTCTAATCTTTCATATTAAATATCCAAGTCACAATCTAAGAATACAATATTGTTTTATTATGTAATCCATATCTCAGACCATTTTCGTTTTGTACACACTGCAAAAAAATTTTTGTATGAAACAAATATTGTCACACGTTGACAACTGTAGATACACGTTGACTAACAATGAGTCATGAATGTCTTTTGTCATTCTTATTAAAACAAAATCTTTTAAAAGCACAGAAAAATACACTTTTGTGTGTAAGTATAGTAAGCACATGACTTATTATAATATTATTTAATATTAAATAATATTTGAGTGAATATAATAAATTATAATATTAAATCATTTAAATTGAGATTATATTAAATAATACTTTTGAAATATTAATGCAAATATACATTTCTCTTAAAATGAAATAAAGTTTATGCACAAAATAGATTATGTAAAATGTCATAACACACAAAAAATAGTTTAAAGCCATTTATTATTAATAATTTTATAATTTTAAGAAATGTTAATTTCTTCAAAACTAATCTCAAAACTAAATAAATATTTTTATAATATTCCACAAATATTAAAAGTAATACATTAAAAATATTAAAGTGACCATATAACATTAACAAAATATTTCCATAATGTTAAAAAATATTAAAATAATGTTCTCGGAATATTCACAGTAAAAACTTTTTAAATATTTATTATTTTAATTTTTCATAACATTTTTATATAAAATATTCTAGAAATATTATGTGATTATATGGTATGTGCATATGTACAGTCGATCAATAAAAGGCTGCAACAGCTTGCAACACTTTTTTCCGATTATTTTCGGAATACGTTTCTTCGTTTTACTTTGTATAATTCATGTTTGTATTATTTTGACAGTTGTTTTAATCACTTACTATATACAGGGTGATTCAAAATAACTCGTTGTCCTTCAAGGGACGTATTTCTGGTCAAATTCTAAAAAGATTTTTTCTTTAGCAAAAATTTTGCAGACGCTTAGATTTTGAAATATAAGCCGATTAAGTTAGCGTATGACGGGTCGAATACAGATGGTACGCAAGGGCGGCGCAGTCACCGTTACGCTCGGATGTGTCATGAGGCGTCTGCTGCGCTCAGTTGATACAACACACAAGAGTCTCACCCTTCTCTCCCTCCTCCCCCTCTCCCTCTCTTCCCCTCTCTCTCACCACCTTGGGTGTGTGTTTGAAAAAATCTTAAACATCCTAAAATGCACAACTAAAATAAATGTTTCGGCGTTTTTGTAATGATTTATCAATTTAGTGTAAATTAATTAATTGTTTATTTCATTACAGTTACAATAAATATTCGAAGTGTGCTTCTTGTACTTCGATACACATTCTTGCTTTTTTTCGTTTTGCGTAGCTCTTCGAAATTAATCATTGTCAATTCTTTCAATAGTGCGCAATACTAATTCCGTCATCTTGTCAGCTGTCTCGATGTTGGTGTGCATAAATATTTTTTCTTTTCTTGCTTCCTGAAGAAAAAAATCACATGAATCGTAATCCGGAGATCGAGCAGGCCACGGAGTTATTGAACCTTTTCCAAACCATTGGGGGAAAGTTTCATCGAGAGAACGGCGAACTATGCCTTTAAATAAAATTTATTGTAGTTGATATTAAAAGTAGTTTAATGGATAATTACACTTGAATGTAAAGTTTGTCTCAAACAAACAATATGTTTTTAATATTAATTATAATTAATCTAATTAACGAGAAATCATTATATAAAAGCGAGTTATTTTATACATGTAGACTGTAAAAAAAATTTTCGTGGTTTAAGTAAATATGTTATTAGAAATATTCAAACAAACTATTCACTTTACATAAATAAATCTTATTTGTTTGTAGAAAATATTATTTTTTTTTAATGTTACTTACTTTTTTGAAGTAATATTTACTTGCGTGAAATAAATAATTTGCTTGAATTATTCTAATAACATATTTACTTGATTCACGAAAAATTTTTTTCTATTGTAATAATGACTATTGTTAGTAAGATTTTTATGATACAAAAATTAATCTTTGAAGGTGTATGATAGTGTCGTAACTAAGAAAGCGATCTTCAACTAATTTCGATAGATTTTCAATTTTATTAATAATAAATATTTTGTAACAAAAAGATATCTTACGCGCAGAATGGATAGGTGCGCCATCGTGCATGAATATTGTAGCTCGTCTATTTAACATTGTCTAAATTATTTTCCACTGGGACTAGTAAATTTGGCAGATTGTTTTTTAAAAAATTTAGATATCCTTAAGAATTTAACTGTTCTGGTAATATAACAGGCCCAATCTGGTAATCCATTAATAAGATTATATCAATATTATTATTAATGTAACATCAATAACATTAGTCACAAGAAATAAAATTATAGTATTGATTACGAGAAAAAAGATTCAATAGAATCAGGAGCGGCGCTGGTTACCTAACCATATAGGCAAACTAGGCGATCGCCTAGGGCGGCAAAACTTTTCTGGAGGTGGCACTTGTGATTGCTCCGATTTAAATGCATCACCACATTCGATTTGGAGTTTTTAAAACTCAAGGCGCTTTTGTAATGTCGTAACATATACATCTATTATATCTATATTTTACAGCTTTACATCTATGTTATATTTGATGTTTGTTGGATATACGCCGATGCTTCCCGCGAGTAAAGCATGTTTTGGGACGGTTCTAAAGTCGCCTATAAACGGAAGAGGTTCCATAGTCTTTTCCTTATGTAGCTAATCGTTATCACCAAAGAACTTTGAGAAAATTTATATTCGGCATAGCAGTCCGATTCGCAGCCTATTATAATACACCGTGTGCTGGTTGCTGAGTCTCAAGCGTACCAGACGCAATGTTACTGGCACACAGTTCGAACGCCACCGATAGGTGGACGCGCGGTCGAACGCTTAACTCGTATCAAAAATGCATTCATTTTGATTATATATAAGGCGGCCGCAAACGACGAAATAACTTATCGTTTCAGCAGCTCTCTGAGCTTTTAGCTGATAATAAATGATTTCATCGTTTACTGCCGTCTTATTTATAGGTTTACTACATTGTGACTAACGCATAAGTATGTACTATACCATTGGTGATAGCGTACTGTGACTACTGTGCCAGCCGGCGAATTGGGCCGCCACATTTGGCCTGTTCTCGCAATAAATAAAAACCTTTGTATAAACATATTAAACATTTCTTCTCTTATGTCAAAAAACTTTATATTTGTTCATTTATTTTACTTTGAAATTTGAAAATTTACGTTTTACGTACAACAATAATAAAGGTACAGGTCATATATAGTTCATTCTTCAGGAAAACATGGCTGATAGAAAAAAAAATGTCTGGAGCGGAATTTAGGAAACAAAAAGCCGAGAGGAAAAAGTCTTTATCAAAGTTAGAGGACTTATTTCAAAAATATCTTTGTTCAGAAAAACAAAGCGGACCACAAGATTATTCGGAAGAGAAGGAAGACGATTTAGAAGAAATCCAGATAGAAAATAAACAGGCAGAAGCTTCCACTGTTGTTTCACATAATGCAAATAAATTTGATAATAATGAAGAACAAAAAGCTTATCAAAAGAAAATTTAGAAGTTTTGAACTATAGTAACCTTGGAATTTGGGAAAATTGTGACGATCATCTGCGACAAAATCTTGTTAATCATGGTCCTGTACAAGTAGTAAACTTTAATTTTCCCAAAAATAATAATCAAAGAAAATTTTCGACAAAAGGTGTCTCATTATTAATGAATATATACATTGTCAATGGCTTCAGTATTCAGTGTCAAAAGATTCAGTATTTTGCTTTCCTTGCAAGTTATTTTCAACGAATAGAGGATTGGCTTTATGTAATAAAGGTTCATATAATTAGAAAAATATATCTATGATATTAGCAAACCATGAAAAAAGCAGCGATCATTTGACAAGTTTCCAAACGTGGAAAGAATTAGAACTTAGGTTGAAAAAAATAAATCTATTGACGAAAACAATTTGTATATTATTAGACAAGAGGAAAAATTCTGCAACAAATTTTAGAAAGACTAATTGCTTTAATACGGGTTCTTGGAGCACAAAATTTAGCAATTCGCGGAAAAAATGAACGATTATTCACTGCGGATAATGGCAATTTTCTTAAATTTATAAAATACCTGGCTTTGTTTGATCCTGTTATGAACACCTCAGGAAAAATACTAACAAAGAGATACATGTACATTACCTAGGAAAAGAAGTACAAAATGAACTCATTAGTCTTTTATCTGCTGCTGTGCAAGAAAAAATCCTTGCTTCTGCCAAGGCTGCTAAATACTTTGCCTTAATACTAGATTGCACTCCCCATGTTGAACAAATGACGATTATTATTCGATTTGTAGATATAGCAAATGCCAATAAATGTGAGATAAAAGAACATTTTTTGGGATTTTTACCTCTTAGACAACTGGCATCAGTATAACTGAAGAAATTCTTGAAAAATTGAAAGAAATGGGGTTGTCAATAACAAACCTACGTGGACAATGGTATGATAATGGCAGCAACATGAAGGGCAAAAATAAGGGTATATAGCGGAAAATTTTAGATATTAATCCCAGAGCGTTTTTTGTACCCTGCAATTCTCACTCTCTAAATCTTGTTGTAAATGATGCTGCTAACAATGTTGTTTAAATGCCACGTCTTTTTTTAATTTGGTACAAAGCATATACGTATATTTTTCTTCTTCGACACAACGTTGGACAGTTCTATTACACGTAATGTAACACGTATGTAACAAATTTAACACTAAAACTACTGAGCGATACAAGATGGGAAAATCGAATAGACGTATTCAAACCACTTCGATATCAGTTACGTAATGTACATAATGCTTTTATGGATATTTACGAAGATACTACTCTGACAAGACTATCTGGTAACTTATCACGGGTAGAGGCTCAAAGACTTGCTAAGAAAATTTCAGATTACAACTTTATTGTATTTTTGATTATGTGGCATAACATTCTTCTCGAAATTAACGAGTAAACTACTCCAATCTAAGGATTTTGACTTACATGCTGCTACAAAGCAGCTGCATATAACAAAAACATTTCTTGAGAACTGCAGAAGTGATTTAGGTTTTGAGAAGATGTTGATAGAAGCAAGGGGACTTGTCGAAGAGCTCGATATTCCTGCAATATTTGAATTGGTGTCCAAACTAAGTCGCTTGGGAAGAAAAAGAAATCAATTTTTATACGAAGCAAAAGATGAGCCTGTTCTAAGTGCAACGCAAAGATTCAAAGTAAATTTTTATTTTGCTATTCTTGAGACCGCGATCAATTCTGTTGATGAGAGATTTTCCCAATTGCAGCAAATTAACTCTACATTTGGTTTTCTTCACGATTTGCAAAAATTAGAAAATGAATCACACATAATATTTTAAAAAATTGCTTGAATTTAGAAAAATGTTTAACACATGAAGATTTAAAAGATATTGATGCTTTTGAGTTGTGCAGTGAATTGCAAGCTATTGCAAAAAGAGTACCAAAAAAAGCGAACTCACAAGATGTAATTAATTATATATGTAACTACAACCTCTTAGACAGCATGCCAAATTTAATCATTGCTCTTCGTATTTTATTATCACTTCCTGTTTCTGGAGCTAGTGATGAGCGTAATTTTTGTAAATTGAAACTGATAAAGACATATATACGATCTATAATAACTCAAGACTTGTTGGGTTGTCAACTTTATCAATAGAACAAGATATCGCTCAAACTATTGATTAAAAAGAACTAACTTCTACTTTCTCTAAGATAAAAGCAAGAAAAGTGAAAATGTAGGTAGTGTCGATTCCTTTTAAACTTATATAGATGAAATCTCCTATTGCAGTACTAAATTTTAGATTTGTCTATATTTGGCCATATTTGTTTATTGCAGAAAACTACATTTGAGATCTGGACGTATACAGTTTTCTGGAGTGAATAAATACGGTCAAATGTATAGCTGTTACGTCTGGTGCCCAAAAATTTTCCTTTAACCTTACGCACCATCCGTATACATCCGTTAACGTAAATTTTAAAATAATTAAACCTTTTAGAAAAATTACGGAAACAAATTTCGACACATAAGGATAATGTAACATAAATGACCATTTCGAATCTAACAATTATAATAGCAACGCATAATCGCCCAAATTTTGTAACACTCTCGTAAAAATAATAATAAAATAATAAACCTGTGATCGCATGATGATTACACGTATTAGGTGCTATCGCGCCGTACATGCGAACCTGAGATCACTAGTTAAAGTATAAATTTGATTAAATTGGAAATAATGCGCGGAATGCAATTCACAACGCTCGCGCGCGGTCTCCCCGTGCCTCGTGGCTCCCGCCTGCGTCGCCAAGCTCGCGCGCGCGCCGAGTCTTAAGATTTATCCAAGCACAAAGAAAAATAGTTTCCTCAGAGTAGGAATAATAAAATTGCGAATTTCAACACGCACTCTCGTAGAGCGCCTACTCTACTATCCTATTGTACACGTGTGATTAGAAAAACGAAAAAACTGAGAGCGTTGTAGACGTCTAAAGTATAAAAATCAATTTCATTCAGAAGCAATATAAAAATTTAAACTTTTTGGTAACGTAACGATTTGGAAAAATCGTCACTACCATCCTGTCAAATCAAAATTAAAAGAGCTTAAGAATTATAACCTACATATTTAAAGGATCTTGGAATAACTTTCGTCGCGACACCGGTGCGCGCGGGCGTGCGACTCTCATACGATAATTCCGTTTATCTTTACGGGACCATTAAAAATAGTATCTTTAATAAATTTATTAATTTCAATCTAATAATCATTTACCCTCGCTCTCGGCTTGCGCTCTGTTTGCACTATATTAAAATCCCATAAAAATTACAACCTCTAGAGTCTTCTGAAAATTCAAGATCGATAAAAAAATAGTTCGCGTTGAAAAATTCTAATTCTTTCGCTATGTAACAACTCAGAAAAATTAGCACTACAGGTTGGCGCACTCAATTTAAAAATCCTTGGGAAATTATATTTTATATTGAATTTTAAAGTACGGAAATTAATTCTCGATCTCATACGCGATTCCCCTTTAACTCGCGAGTCGCGCGGCACGCAGAAGGCGCGTTAAAGGGCTTACCTATATTGAAAACCTAACAGAAATCGGGAAACCTCTCCTCCCTGGTACCCCTCGTCTACAATCAGACGGTATAAATACGGCGCGAAATCGGAAAACAGATCACTTCTATCAAGTCAGCAATCGGTGAGAGTGCAACCCAGGGCAGCCTCCCAAGCTGTAGATTGCTGACAAAATAACGAGTGGGTAATTAATAATTTCCATCAGAGGACTTTCAAGATATCTCTCCTCTGGTTTCCACCCTTCCACAAAAACCCTTCCAATACCTATGTTGCTTACAGTGGCCAGGTAGTGCGCTGAATGAGTAGCCGCTCAAACAGCGCCTCCTCGGGCCCTGTTCCAGACAGAAAAAAATCTTTTCTATTCTAAAGAGACCCGAGTGCGCGCTCCTGAGCCTCCGCTCAAATAGCGCCCTCGCAAACTCGATCCTTCAATCTGCACTCCTCTTGAAAATACTAGTCCTTTCGAAAAAAAGGCAGGGGCAAGACATCTCTAATCCTCGGTGAGAAGTTTCTAACTAGACTCACATGGTACACTATATAAATCGCCTTATTATTTCTTTTAGAAATCCAGATCGCATCTAACGCGCAAACTCTCTCTCTCTCTCTCTCTCTCTCTCTCTCTCTCTTTCTTTTCCCTTTTGCCATACGCAAACGGTAAGGAATACAACCCTAAATTTTTAGTGGCAAGCCCTCCAAAAGAAAAAAAGAAAAAAAAACTAACCAAAATGTTATCAGTCAGGCAATCATGGGCAGAAAGACCCACCGAGGGAAGCGAGTTGGCTGACGCGTATTCCTTTTTTTTTTGTTTACGGAGAGGAAATGCGTTACCGCATACCCCAGGCCCCGGGGGAGGCCTGGTGGTTATGTGGGGCTCTCCCCCGCCGGCGGCGTGCCAGCGAGGGCCTACCCACTAAAACCTCTCCGGGTGTCCTGCCCTGGTCCAAGACTAGGGAACTCCGGAAACGCGTGCAGCATGCTTCCGGAGCTCCCCGGACCCGGTCGGCCTGGGACGACTCGGCGCGCCAGGTGCGTCCTAACCATGGACGAACCAGGCTGGGCTTGAGGGCCTAGTCTGCCCTAGGTCGGGAGAGGGGGACACCATCCCCCCCGCCTCTTTCCCTGGTGTTTTGGGGGTAAAGCTCGGGGTATCCGGCCCCCGCCGTAACCCCGGGCCTCTTCGCGCCGCACTGACGGCGGTGCGGCCCTCTTTCCTACCCTGGGGGGGAGAGAGAAGACCCTTTCTTCTCCCCCCACCCCGGCGAGGCAGTGGGGGAGAGCGACTCTGCGTTATGTCGCAGGGTCGCTCCCCCCGGACCGTCAGGTCGGATCTGCCTCGCCGGGCTCGCAAAAGTGAGGGGCCCTCCTCCCGCGGCTGCGTGTCCCAAAGGCGGGGCCATCAGCCGCAGGGGAGGAGGGTCGTCTCCTCTCCACGTAGGCGCTGTCGCTCCCCTCCTCCTCCTCGATTGTGGGAAGGGAGGGGGCGACAGCGGCTGATCTATTGGCCCCCCGCCGCCTTTTGGCAGACGGGCCGCGTGAGCTCGGGGGGAAGGGGGCTGGCCTTGTTTTTCTTTGGGGCAGGCGGGGAGGAAGCCAAGGTGGATCATGGCCCCCGTCCCCGCCGCCCCTACCATCGTTACCTTCGCCGGGGGGCATGTGTCCCCCCCGGCCTCCTCTCTTCTTGTTTTGGCCTCCTCCTTCTGCCGCATTACTTGCTCGCAGAAGGAGGAGACCGCGATTCATGCCCTCTCCCTGCTGACCATCTGGCTAATGATGGCCCGCAGGGAGAGGTCGTCGCCAATTTCCACTCGCAGGACTCCGCGCAGTTCCTCCCACGCTGGACAGTATTCCAGCGTGTGCTCCGCGGAGTCCCGGTCTGCCTCGCAGTGATAGCACTGCGTCGTCGGCTCCTTGCGTATCCTGCATAGGTACTCCCCGAAACAGCCATGCCCGGTGAGCACCTATGTCGTCCGGTAAGACAAGCCGCCCCAAGGGCGACCCCCCATTCGTCCAAGTGGGGTAGGACGGCCTCTAAGATCTGAGATCCCGTCGCCGGCGGGTCGTTGGCGAGGCTCTCTCGCCAAGCTTTCATGGCCCGCCGGCGTGCTCTTTCCCGTAGTAGCGCGGCGACCCTGTGGGTAACCACTCCCCCTTGCAGGCGGACAGCCTTTGCTCTGGCGTATGACCAAGCCAGAGCGTCGGCCGTGAATTCCGCCGGGGGGAGCCCCGCCAGTACCATAGTCGCCGCGCTAGGGGCGGTGCGGTACGCGCGCACAATTTTTCGCGCCAGCCGCCGCTGCACAGCGTGCAGCACATCTTGTATGCGGCGGCTGGCCAGCGCCTCGCGGAACCAGACTGGGGCTCCATACAGAGCCCCAGCCATGGCCGCGTAGGCGTACGCGCGCCTCGCACGGACTCTCGGACCTCGGAGGTTGGGCATCAACCCCAGAAGGGCGTCCGTCCTCCTGCCCAATCGCTGGGCCAATTTGTCGAAGTGCTCGACGAAGGCCCAGCGACCGTCCAATAGCAATCCCAAATTTTAGAGTTGCCCCCACTCGGACCCGGGTGTTGTCTACCCGGACAAAGGCCTGGGGCGGTACCCGGGAGGAGCCATCATGGAAGTAAATGGCTTCTGTCTTCTCCGGAGTCACCCTCAGGCCCAGGCTCTTGATGGAGCCGACAACACAGTTCACCGCCCAATTGCCCATGGCAATTGCTATCACCCAGGAAGCTCCCCTGGCCACCACGAGCATGTCATCCGCGTATCCGACTAGGTGGCAGCCAGGGAGGAGGGCCACATGGAGCACTTTGTCGTATGCTGCATTCCATAGCAGGGGGCCCAGCACGAACCCCTGCGGAACGCCGCACGACATGTCCTTCCGCTGCTGGAGTTTTAGCTTCGGTTTTATCCCGGAACTCCAGCACCCTGTCCCGGAAGTAGTCCCGAACGATGGCAACGAGGCAAAAGTGCTCGCTGAGCGCCGCCACCATCTTGCCCCACGGGATACTATTAAAGGCGTTGGCGATATCCAAGGATATCGCCAACGCCACCTCCCCGTCCCCCGTGATGGATTCCGAGAGGGATCGGACCTGTCTTATGGCGTCGACAGTCGATCTCGCCTCTCGGAACCCGTATTGCTCGGGGGACAATTCGGGACCATTCCGGGACATATGCCGGATGATGCGGTTGGCGATGATTCGCTCAAAAATCTTGCCCGTATCATCCAGCATACATAGGGGTCTGTAAGCGGAGGGACTCTCCGCTGGCTTGCCCTCCTTTTTCAGGAGGACAAGCCGGGCCCTCTTCCACCTCCTGGGGAAAGTTCCTTCACGGAGGCACTTCGTGTATGTGGCACGAAGTGCCTCCCCTATTATCGAAGACCCGGGCCCAGACCTTGGCGTATATTCCGGCCCGGGCGCCTTCGCTTTTCTTCCTGTTATGCGGGCGAAGGCCGCAGCCATTTCGTGTCTGGACACCTCCAGTTTCTCGGTCCATCCTGGGGGAGGGCCGGTTTTCTCCGGAATGTCCCTCCTCCTGGTGGGGAACAGTGAATCCACCACCGTTCCGAGGAACTGGGGGTCCAGCGTCTCCAAAACTGGAGGCGCCCACGGGCGGAGCCTTTTTGTCACAATTTTGTAAGGTCTCCCCCATGGGTCGCCGTCCAGCTCGGAGAGTAGCTCCTCCCAGGCCGCAACCTTCGCCTGCGCTATGGCGGTCCTCAGGGCCTTCCTGGCTTCCCTGAAGACCGCCGCGGTGCTGTTCATCGCATCCTCCACGCCCCGCCGCTTGGCGCGCGTGTGTGCCCGCCTGGCGGCCACGGTAGCCCGCCTCAGTTCAGCGAGCTCCGTGGACCACCAATAGGCGGCACGACGCGCCATTGGTTTGCTGCGGGGCATGGAGGCGTCGCAAGCGCGCGACATTATCTCGCACAGGCGCTCCGCCTCCTCCTCGGCTCCGAGGTCAGCCCCTCTAGACTGCGGATGAAGAGGAGTAGTCCTGGTCTTTCTTATTCCAAGTAAACGTGCCAATTCTGAAAACATTCGTGAATCAAAATTTCTTCCTTGATCAGTATGTAATTCCAAAGGAATACCAAAACGAGAAATTATTTGACTCACAAAAACTTCGGCAACAGTTTTAGAGTTTTTGAATTTTTTTAATGGAAAAGCCTCTACCCATTTTGTGAAACAATCAATAATAACTAAGAGATATTTATTTCCTGAAGAAGATTGGGAAAGTGGACCTAAAATATCCATCTAGATTCTTTCAAAGGGTAGACCAGAATTATAAATTTGCAATGCTGATTTTTTTTTATCGAAAGGACCTTTCCTCGATAAACAAACAACACAAGTTCTACACCAGTGTTCCACATCTTGCTTACAAGTCGCCCAATAAAATCTTTTTCGAATTTTATCTAAAGTTTTATTAACACCGAAATGACCACCAGAAGGAGAATCGTGAGCTTCCTCTAAAACACGCTGTACCTGACTTTGAGGAACAATAATTTGAAGAATTTGACGTTTAGAATCTGGAGATTCCCATTTTCTAAACAACACTCCATCTTTAATAATTAGAGAATCCCAAATAGATCAGTAAACTTTAGAAGTTTAGTCTTCAGAGGCAATTTCCTGACGAATCGGCCGCCTTCCAAGCTCTTTTCCTAGCAAAAAAATAGACAACAAAGGATCGTTTTTCTGAAAATTTTTCCAATTTTCAAGATTATTCTCCCCAAAAACAATTCGTCTTACTAATTTTACTGAAGAATTTTTCTCTTTTAGATCAACTTTAGAACAATAATTACAGTCTTTTTCAGCACGAGGGCGCCTTGACAAAGCATCAGCGTTCCCATGTAACTTTCCTTTTCGTTGTTCTACTATAAAATTATATTCTTGAAGATGTTCTAACCAACGGGCCAACTGTCCCTCAACGTTCTTAAAAGAAAGTAACCAACTTAAAGAAGCATGATCTGTTCTTATAAGAAAATTTTGTCCGTACAAATAATGATGAAAAGATTTTATTGACTCTATAATTGCCAATAATTTACGCCGAGTTACACAATAGTTTCTTTCAGACTTACTCAACACCTTACTAAAATAAGCGATCACTTTTTCTACTCCTCTCTGATTTTGAGATAAGACCGCCCCTATTCTATGATCTGAAGCATCTGTATCTAAAATAAATCTTCCTTCCTCAGTGGGAAATGATAATATTGGCGAAGTAGTTAAAAATTTTTTCAACAACTCAAAAGCTTGGCAGGCATTATCCCATCTGAATTTACTCAAGTTTTCAGTTAAGACAAATAAAGATTTAGCAATAAGGGAAAATCCCTTCACAAACTTTCGATAATATGAGCAAAAGCCTAAGAAGCTTCGGACTTGTTTTTTATTTTTAGGAATCGGCCAATCCCTAACTGCAACAATCTTCTCAGGATCAGTGGTGATTCCCTTCTCTGAGACGACATGACGCAAATATTTAACCTCTTTCCCGAAGAAAGTACATTTTTTTAGTATTAAGTTTAAGATTTGCTGCTCGTAAAGACAAAAGGACCTTTTTCATATTAATTAACATCTCCTCAAAAGATTTTCCGAAAATGATAACATCATCGAGATAAACCATGCAGATTTTGAAAAGTAGCTGCTAAAAAACTTTTTCCATAAGACGTTCAAAGGTAGCCGGTGCATTACAAAGTCCAAAAGGCATAACTGTAAACTGCCATAACCCTTTTCCAATCGAAAAAGCAGTTTTTTCTCGATCCTCAGGACAAATTTTAACTTGTCAATAGCCACTCTTGAGATCCAGAGTGGAAAACCAAGAATTTCCTGAGAAACGATCCATTAAATCATCTAACCTGAGAATTGGGTAAGAGTCCTTAAGAGTCACATTATTTAACTTTCTGTAGTCTACACAAAATCTAATTGAACCATCTTTTTTCTTAACTAAAACTGCAGGAGAGGTCCAAGGACTATTTGATTCTTCGATAACATCCTGTTGCCTCATTTCTGGTTGCCGATGATCTTTTTCACCTCTTCCCTCATTTGTAAAGAAACTCGACAAGGAACTTGCTTAATAGGAGAACAATTTTCTGTTTGAATAGAATGTTCAATAATTTTACAATTTCCAGTAACGATTTCTCTTGAGAAGACGTCCTGAAATTCCGAAAGAAATTTTGCAAAAAGTTTTTTTTGAGAATCATCCAAATTGAAGAGTGCGTCTCAAAAATCCGTCAGAGACGCAATAATAAATTGAACACAAGCAATTTTGTCGCGCACTTCTTGAGGACACTCCGGATAAGCTAAACGTGATAATCGTTCTAAATCGGCTCCCAACAAAGCTAAGTCTTCTCCAAATTTTTGTTTACGATTCGTAAATTGAGCGTAAAAAGTTTGAGATAAATGACCCTCTCCAAAACGTAATTCAAGCTTTGATTTAATTTCTCCATAACTTAAATTTTCTAATTCCGTTATTCCGTCTAAAACTGAACGCGCTTTCCCCCGCAAACTCGAGGCTAACGCGACCGCTTTCGTAGAATCTTCCCAGTTACTCGCTTGTGCAATCAATTCAAATTGTGTAAAATATTTGCGCAGCGGAACACTCCCGTCGAAAATATCTGGCTTTAATTTAAAATTGACGCCCGCGTTTCCGGAATCCTGAGGAATCTCCGCGGTCGGAGGACAAACAGAAAAAGGCAACGACTGGCCTGAAAAATGTTGCAGCCGCTCCTCTAGATGCTGAAGTCTCTCGTCGCGTTCCTGGAGCAGTGACTGCATTTTCTCTTCACGCTGCCGCTGCCTTTGTCTCTCAGCACGAAGCTGACGCAACTCCACGACGACCGCCTGAAAAGAATTTGCTTCGGTGGAGAGTCGAGGTTTTGCAGGTGTACGGGGACGCATTCTCTTACGAACAGGACGTTTCTCCGCTCTCGCAGGAGACGCTGCCGTAAAATCTTCCGAGATGTCCATTACGTGGTCGAAATCGGACGAGCCCGCAAAATGTTATGCCCGACGAGACGAGCACACAAAAACGCTCGCACGAGCACACAGCACAAAATAACTACATTCTCTCTTTTGTACAAAAGAACACTGACTTTAATTAAGTAATTATATACAATTTACTGGAAGCGGAATTATCCAAATGTCGCTTGACAGCTACGCGTCAAGAACAGAACAAAAGCCGGCCGCGCTTCTTTTGTCCGATCGATAAATCTTCCTTCGGCCAGCTTCTCAAGCTCGGCCAAACGGGCACAACAATATATATATATACAGGGTGATTCAGAACGACCCATGTGTCCCTGTAAAGACGTATTCTTGAACAAATTCTGAGACGATTTGTCCTGTACGAAAATTTTGTCCGACGCTTAATTTTTAAATAATAAGGGGATAAAGTTAGCGAATCACGGGCCGTGTACACATGGTAGACAAAGGCGCCGCAACTCACCGTCCGACACGAGTAAGCGCCCGCGTCGAACGGTGAGTTGCGGCGCCTTTGTCTACCATGTGTACACGGCCCGTGATTCGCTAACTTTATCCCCTTATTATTTAAAAATTAAGCGTCTGACAAAATTTTCGTACAGGAAAAATCGTCTCAGAATTTATTCAAGAATACGTCTTTACAGGGACACATGAGTCGTTCTGAATCACCCAGTATATATATATATATATATATATATATATATATATAGGGTGAGTCATTTTAATCTATGGACCCGAATATCTTCCAAATAACGGTATCTACAAAAAAATGGTTTAGATAAAAGTTGACCAGGACAGAGGGGGTCATTCAATTGTACCATTGGTGTTGACCTTGAGGTCAATTTTGAAGGTTATTTCAAGGTCACGATGGTTTTTTTAAATGGGACACCCTATTTTTGACTGCGGATTTCGAAAGAGCGGAAAATTTTACATCAAACTCGTCTTATGAAAAAATTGTTTTTGCGACCTTGGAAAGGTAAAAAATGAAGGTGAAATGCCTGAAAAACGATCTGGTGTACTTTTTCTGAAATGACGTGGTTTTCTGGGTAACACAAATGTGCATAATGCTTAAACATTACTACTTGCAACTTTCGGCCGGATTCTTCGACGCACGCCTATTGCTCCCCTTCTACCGCTCGCGCTTTAGCAACGGCGCCGCCGGACGGCGTAACGCACGGTCCTGAGACGATGTATCGCGCTCCTTAGTTACGCCGTCCGGCGGCGCCGTTGCTAAGGCGCGAGCGGTGGGAGGGGAGCAATAGGCGTGCGTCGAAGAATCCGGCCGAAAGTTGCAAGTAGCTGACAGCACTGCGATACCTAATGCTAATAATTAACGATTGAAAAAAACTAAACAATTACGTTTGATTTAAGATTTATAATTATTGTTATAATAGAGTTTTATTCCTTTTCTTTCTTACTCACTTCTGCATAATTGAAAAATTTACTATTTAAAGTTGCTTAAATTTAAAAATTCCAAACATACATACAGGGTATGTAGGTAATTACATTCACAAGTTACCTTTCCAGAATGGCTGATTATAGTCCTAATGAGATTGTTGATATTATATTAGTTTTAGGGGAGTGTCATAGCAATTACAATGCAGCATCAAGGCTTTATGCTCAACGTTTTCCTGAAAGGCGACATCCTACTGATATGACAATACGTAGTTTAGTCCAAAGAGCTCGCAATGGACATCTTGTTCGTCAACGTCAACATCATGAATATGAGGAAAATGATGCGCGAGCTGTAACTATTTTAGCAATACTTCACCTTAATCCTCATGTTAGTACTCGCCAGATTGAAAGGGAAATAGGTATATCACAAAAAACTGTTGTTAGAATTTTAAGAGCTCTAAATTATCACCCTTTCCACATCACTCTTACGCAGGTTTTACAGCCTAATCATCATCTGATGCGTATTGCGTTTGCCAGTGGGCTTTACAAATGTTACACGATGATCCTAATTCTTTTAGGTAAGTGCTTTTCTCAGATGAAGCTAAATTTTATAGTGACGGACAACTTAATAGACACAACTGCCATTATTGATCAGATTTTAATCCCCACTGGTATAGGCCAACAGATCATCAAAATCGATGGAGTATTATGATGTGGTGCGGCATTGTAAATGGTTATTTGATTGGACCTTATTTTTTTGAAGAGAACGTTGATAGACACAGTTACTTATTGTTGCTAAGAGATCACTTACCAGGCTTATTAGAAGATGTTGACTTAGCAACAAGAGCAAGAATGTGGCTTCAGTAAGATGGTGCTGCACCGCATTATACACTCATTTTACGTGCCTTTTTAAATGCCAGTTACAATGACAGATGGATTGGACGAAGGGATCCAGTTGAATGGCCTCCTTGCTCACCAGATTTGACGTCGCCTGATTTCTTTTTATGGGGATACTTGAAAAATGTTGTTTTTGCTGAACGAGCAACCACAAGAAATGATTTTATGGACCGCATTCGTAGAACTTGTGCAGCCATTCCTAGAGCTACCCTGCTTAGAACTATGGATAGTTTTCAAAACAGATTGCAGTTATACCTCGAAACCAACGGAGGTAATTTTGAACAATTACTCCGTGGGTAATTCATTTAAATTACAGTGTCAGTGAGAGGCGAGGGGACTCACGATAATCAAGCACCCCGACGTGAGAGACAAGGGGACTCACGATAATCAAGCACCCTAAAGGAAACAGAACTTACTACGTCCACGTCGTTGTTTCCGGGTAACGCTAAAAGTAAGATGAAAGTGCTTTTGACCTTGATATGACCTTGATATGACGTGACCTTGAAAAGGTCACGTCGAAAAACTAAAAAATTACTATGCTCATGTAAAAAATGCTATTGTTTAAGAGCCCATTGTCAAGAAACAGGTTCTGCGGTCAAAAATAGGGTTTACTAATCAAAAAATGCGTTATGAGCCTCAAACAACCTTGAAAATTGACCTCAAGGTCAAGCTAGTCAAAGTGATTAACACTTTTACAATTCATTGATTTTGTTTAAGCATTATGCACATTTGTGTTACCCAGAAAACCACGTCATTTCAGAAAAACTACACCAGATCGTTTTTCAGGCATTTCACCTTCATTTTTGACCTTTCCAAGGTCGCAAAAACAATTTTTTCATAAGACAAGTTTGATGTAAAATTTTCCGCTTTTCCAAAATCCGCAGTCAAAAATAGGGTGTCCCATTTAAAAAAACCATCGTAACCTTGAAATAACCTTCAAAATTGACCTCAAGGTCAAAACCAATGGTACAATTAATTGACCCCCTCTGTCCTGGTCAACTTTTATCTAAATCATTTTTTTGTAGATACCGTTATTTGGAAGATATTCGGGTCCATAAATTAAAATGACTCACCCTGTAGTAAAGAGTACACTGCGTTTACGGTACTGGGGAAGAGACTCTTTCAATTTACGCGGATGCCGTACGGCCTAACGGGAGCGCTCACAACGTTTCAAAAGCTTTTAGATCGTTTCATAGGTCCGGAGATGAAACCGCATGCATTTGCCTATCTCGACGATACCGTTGACAAGGACTTTTGAGGAACATCTTACGTGGTTAGATAAAGTATTTGCGCGTATTAGAGAAACAGGGCTCACGATTAACTCGGAAAAGTAAATTCTGCCACTCCCAAGTGAATCGCTCTTGGGTGTGGGGAAGGACCCCCAAGCTTTTGAGTCAATTAATTTCTGTTTGACCACCCCACCCACGCTATCGTGTCTAGACTTTGACCTACCATTTTTACTGCAAATCGATGCAAGTTCCGTGGGATTAGGCTTGGAGTTGGCGCAGAAAATCGGAGACGCGGAACATGTAATTGTTTACGCAAGCCGCGCGTTATCGGAAGCTGAAAAAAAATATTCCACTACGGAGTTGGAATGTTTAGCTATCGTGTGGGCTGTCAAAAAGTTCCGTCCTTACTTAGAGAGGTACAAGTTCACAATCATAACCAACTACAGTAGCCTCCGGTGGCTACACAATTTAAAAAACCCGACTGGTCGTCTGGCACGCTGAGCACTCGAGCTCCTCAAATATGATTACGTGATAGAGCATAGAAAAAGTGCGATGCACCACGTGCCAGATGTGCTTTCGCGACTTTATGAGGTCGAAGAAACGGACTTTTGCGCTGCGATCGTGACAGATGACGCGTGATATAACTCGAGGTTCAAGGAGATAGCGCGCCACCCGCGACGTTACCCAGAGTGGCGAATATTTAACGGCAAAATGTATTTTAGAAAATTGCGTTTGATGTTGGAGGTCATGATAGATCGCGATAGATGAAAACGCGTTTTGCCGCGAGAGGCGCGACGTGTGGCAATTAGGGAAAATCACGATCCGCCGAATGCCGGTTATTTTTGGGTCGAGAAGACCTACTAGCGTATTGCGATGAGATATCATTAGCCACGCATGCTGAAGGATATCGCGAGGTACGTCAAATATTGAGGGGTGTAAAGGTTAAACAAGACATACCAGCCGGATTGATGAGGCAGCGCGTGATAGAGTTGCCGTGGACGGTGGTTGCCGCGGATATCATGGAACCGTTGGGTAAGTCTGGTCACACATACTTGCTTGTCATGCAGGACTTATTTACGAAGTGGATAGAGTGCTGTCCACTCCAAAAGGCTACCGGTAAAAAAATTAGAGAGGCAATTGAAGAACTGGTCGTTTTTCGTTGGGGCGTGCCGCGTGTATTGCTGACGGACAACAGCACCGAGTTTATGAATAGGGATTTACGCGATGTCGGAGCAGTATGGTATCTATCATACAACAGTGCCACCTTATCATCCGTAGACGAACCCGGTCGAGCAGGTGATCGCATCTTAAAAACCATGATCACCGCCTTTGTAGAGCGAGATTACCGCGAGTGGGACGTCCACATTAATGAGTTTTGGTTCGCGTACAATTCCGCACACCATACGTCCCTGCAGGCCCCTGCCTTCTTTAATTACGGTCAAGAACCGTTACCGATCGGCTTACATCGCGAACAGGACAACGTCGGTGTCGAGATATCGGAGGCGAACCCCATCGAGTGGCGCGAACAAGTGGGGAAAATGGGCGCGTTACAGGAGTGGGTTGCTGAAAACTTGGAAGCCGCGCAAGAGCGACAGTCTAACAAGGGGAGGATCAGGTGAATCACCCTGGGATTTTGATCCCAATTTTTTTAGTTATTCCGGAAACGAAAAAAAAGTTTTCGTCTCCCGGCGTTTCATCGAATAGGCCTTAGTTTCGAAATAATAAATTTGTGAAAATTGGCCATACCGCGGCGCGCCAAATGAGCCTTCCCGGTAACTATTCTCCCAACCAGTGCAGTCAGCTCCGTGCGTTAGGTGCTTCTTTCACAATCGTAAGATCCGGGTTCGCTCCCGGATGTATGCTACATTTTTTTTTTTAATAAGTGTATTTATTTATCTTGATAATATTGATGTAGTATGCAAATTTCTAAAATAAAAAATTTAATTTAATATCACTTTCTAAACATTAATTTAAATTTAATTTGAAGGGAATTTGAATTCAAGTAATAATATTTGAAATAATAAATAGGTAATAATAATAATATATGAGTTATTTGAAATAGATAACATATAAAGGCAACGTATTTAAATTTTCAAATTGTTTAATTTAAAATTTAATTGGAAATAATATTAACAATATTTTAAAATTTTAGTTTTTAAAATTGTTACGGTTTGTATGTCAGAAACACATATTCAAGCAACGTTACGGCCTTCGCATTTTCGAGGATCATGAATCGATCTCGTAATCTATCTTTTCCTTCGGAGCGTGCATCGTTCTTGCCGCTTCGCTGCGAAAGCTTGTGTTACCGTCCGAAAAGTCAGTCCGTATATAGATCGTCTAGCGTACGGATGTAATCGTTCGCAGTCTCACCTGAATGTGTGTCGAATAGAATGCTCCCGTGAGCTAACTATATAGAAAATTAAGACATTGTAAACAAATGTGAAATATACAGTAAAATTGTTCATTTTAGTCAGTTAAATAGTGCATCATTTCTGTTTCATCTCTCCTTATATCATTTCACGAGTCCATCCATAACGCTCGCACCGGCACAAAAAAAACAACTTGAGTGGAGTGACAGAATCAGAGGTGTCGCTACATTTAATGGTCCTTCGAGCCGGATCGCGGGTGGACATCAAAAAAATTCGTGAACTTTCTCAGTGCGTATCAACGACTATTAACCCTTTACGTGGACATCGCATACGTTTTCGGCATATATTGTGTTTCGTGTTTATCTAAGGAGAACAGTAATCTGTTTATCGCGAGGCAACGCGCTTGAGGGCCGAGCCGAGTGACCTCGAAATACCATAACGCGCATTCCATCGGCTCTTGTCGTGCAGGTGTCTTCTACGGGCAGCTGAATTCCTCTTTTCTTTCCTTTCCCTCTTCTTACCTTTGTTACCGTCGCAAGCAACCCATATACTCGGTGAACAATACTTGTGCAAATTTAATGAACTTACAAGGGCAACACACACAACCCGGGTCACCGATTTTGATGAAACTTTACAGTTATGTAGTATTAGTATAGAAGTACTAAATGCTAAACGGAGACGATGCACTACTCAACCGTTGACGTGAAATCGTTGTTTGAATTTCAC